>NC_041387.1:43296121-43303437 GCF_002162155.2 Triticum dicoccoides | reverse complement strand
TCGGGGGGGGGGGGTGCTCGAGGGGTCCACGACACAGGGGGCCGCGCCCTGTAGGGGAGGGGCCTATGTCCTGGGCTCCTCGATGATCTTCTGACTTGATCTCCAAGCCTCCAGGATGATATTCTTCCAAAAAATCACGATGCCAAAGGTTTCATTCCGTTTGGACTCCGTTTGATATTCCTTTTCTTCGAAATACTGAAACAGGCAATAAAACAGCAATATGGGCTGGGCCTCCAGTTAATAGGTTAGTCCCAAAAGTAATATAAAAGTGTATAATGATGCCCATAATCATTCAAAACAGATAATAATATAGCATGAATGCTTCATAAATTGTAGATACGTTGGAGACGTATCATGCCCCCGTCCACCATAGTCCTCCTTGATAATATTGTGGCGGTGCTTAGGCGAAGCCCTACGATGGTAGAACATCAAGATCATCACCATGCCGTCGTGCTGACGGAACTCTCCCTCGACACTCGGCTGGATCGGAGTTCGAGGGACGTCATCGAGCTGAACGTGTGCTAGAACTCGGAGGTGCCGTAGTTTCGGTGCTTGATCGGTCGGGCCGTGAAGACGTACGACTACATCAACCGCGTTGTTCTAACGCTTCCGCTTACGGTCTACGAGGGTACGTGGACAACACTCTCCCCTCTCGTTGCTATGCTTCACCATGATCTTGCGTGTGCGTAGGAATTTTTTTGAAATTACTATGTTCCCCAACAATGGTACCTCGTCCGGTCTTGCCATCATATGGCTATGCTTGTCCTCAAAACTTTAAACATATCAAACCCCACGCTTTTGGTCAGGCTTGACAGTCAGCTATGCTTCGCAGTTGCAGCGTGTCTCTGGTCTGAGCCTATGGATGCCTTCTTCCTCAGTTAGCAACTTGCTGTCACGTTTCCCTTCTCTGGAACAAACAAACTGCCTATAATGCATTTCATGTGACTTGGTTTTGCTATACCTGACCTTACCCTTTCTAATGTTGAAACCATTATCTCTAGCATAGCTTTTGTAGAAATCAAACGCATCACCGTCAGACATAAAAGTCATTTCCGTTATCTGCATGAACATATCCCTCTTATCATCTGCACTGGCAGTATCTTGGACATTTCCCCCCTCATCTTCTGTCACCTACACAATCAAAACATAGCCATGAAAACAGTTTTCTATGGTTTAACATTACTTTCATACAACATTGATTACATACATACCTCACTCATGATGACCGACGACTGCGACTCTCCAGAATCAGGTGCATCTAGTGATTCGTCATTAAGGCCAGTCTCCGCGTCGGATGCACCGTAATAGTCGTACGCATTATAACATTCGGAAATGAGCTGAAAAATACAACACAAATACATAATTACTTATCATATATTATTCCAAGAAAAATTCAATTTGCATGCAAACAAAAAATTCCACTTCCGTACCTGACTAATGTAATCATCATTCGAGAGCTCCGAGTTGGTTTCCTGACCATCATCATGCTCATCCATCTATAAATTTTCAACACAAAAATATAATGTTGTCGGATGCCACCAAAAAATTGTAACATGATAATGCCACTCACATTAAGATCTTCCCATTCGTTCCCATTCTCTGACCAATCACCACGATCTGAATTTTCATCATCTAACCATTCTTGTATCCAGTCTTTCATCAGTTCTCCAAAATCCATGTCTACTATCATATCAATTAACTCATCGTCTGCCATTTCCTACAACAAATAATATGTATCATCACATGTGCAAACATTATCAATACTGAAATATAGCACACTCCCTGGCCATGGATGTTAAGAAAACTGCCCCAACACATAGCACACGATCACGGATGTTAAGTAAGCTACCCCAACCGAGGGCGTTCAGATCTTGCAAACCTAGTAAGGAAGATGGCCACAACACCTGTCGTGATCACTTTGAATTGCGAGGAGCAGCACTACCAAACCTAGCTAGATCTGTGATTACCTCTGCCGTCGGATACCTAGGTTAGCTGCCACATTAAATAACGATAGTCGTGGTGCCCACAGCCGACGACAACAGATGCTATGTTTACCCTAGACTGAAGAAACCCAGATCACGAGGAGCACCACTACCAGAACAAGATCCACGATCGCCTACGCCGTCGGGTATCTAGGTTACCCGCCCATGTAGGTTAACCACTACCACAAATACGGCGACACTTCGTTTGATGTTGCCATGAGCGAGACTAATGGGGGGACGCGGGATGCGGTACCTGTGAGCGCTGGAGATTCACGACGTTGCCGCGCCCGCTGTCCGACGAGATCGCCGGCAACGAGATGGCCGCAGCTGGAAACCTACCTCATGAATTATGAAGCTGTGTGAATGCTCGCGAGATTGATGGGGCTGCATGAATGATTGGATTCAGCAAATCTTACGTGGTAGTGGGGTCGTGTGATGTTTTTTGGGGGGGAGGGTACTGTATGTATATGGTCTGGGTTATACAGGGTTATACAGGGCTTGGATCTGGGCTACGGCGGGCCAAGAAAAAAAATAAAATCACGGGAACGAGAATACCCCTCAAAAATTAGGTTAGGGGGAGCACTGAAGCAGTGCTCTTGCTCGATTGGGTGCTGGTGGTTTAGATCCTCTTGTGAAGGAGTAGTCTTTTTTTGTTGTTGGTGGTGTTGCGTAGAGTTCCCTAAGTGGGATGTTCCCATCCTTGTTCGGCTTCTTTTAATTATATCTCCTGCCTTCAAAAAAAAAATATGGTACGTCATTGATGTATTCTTGAAAAAAATAATTTTGCCCTCGTTGCTTGAGCATGCCTAAGTAGAAATCACCAGTAACAATCTTATCACAATCTTCTTCTTTTTTTTGAGGGAAAAATCTTATCGCAATCTAAGAGGATGGAAAGTCGAACACCTTGTGATACGTCTAAAATGTATCTATAACTAATAAAGTTTCATGCTAATTTATTATCATGGTGAAATATTTTTGTCTTTTGAACTAACCTGCAAATAAATTGCTAGAAGGCGAAATTACATCACCCGCAAAAAAAGGAAAAAGAAAAGAAATTACATACTTTTTACGTGTGTGGTTTCTGGTGAAACTGCCTTGTAAATAAAAAATTTGACCAAGTTTTTTAACTTATAATTTTAGAATTGTTTGCTTTTTATTTTTAAAAGTTTACTGTTTACAAGGGGTGTGCTTGTGGGCCCATGTTCACCATTCTATTTATTTTTAAGAACTATGGTAGTGTCGCTGGCTCGCGCCATGCGTCTGCCTAGCATCGCCCTCAGGAAAAGAAATGGATGCGCAGCGCGGTGGCAGAAAAGCTGTTGGTTCACCATGACGGGCTCGTATCATGCATATCGGACAAGGTGAGCAGCTCCTCGAGGTAGTCGGCTCCAAGGTCTTCCAGCTCCAGCACGCACGTTGACAATGACATTGACGACGCAGCAGCCACCACCATCGCTGTCGCCGACGTGCCCGTCCTCCTCTTGTTCTTGGGGTTTCTCTTCCGGATGCAGTGCCGGCGCTTGAGCGCGAGAGCAGGCGAGTCCCCCGCGGCACGGCCGACGCCGAGCCCGAGCGCGCGCAGCGACTCCTGCACAAGCTTGACGGGGAAGTTGAGCACGGCGGCCGGGCCGCGCACGGAGAAGGCGGCCTGGTCGTAGGCGAGCGCGGCGGCGTCCGGGGTGTCGAAAGTGCCGAGCCAGACGCGGGCGCCGTTGCGGGTGGAGTCCCGGATCTCCGCTGCGTACTTGCCCCACGGCCGCTTCCTCACCCCGATGAGCGGCGAGTCCGGCGCACTACCAGCGCTCCTGCCAGGATCCGATGCTGGCCACGCGGCAGGCGCCGTCATGATCTCGCCGCGTGGGCTGCTGTTGGCGGCCTCCCAGGCAGAGGCGGGAGATGTAGGGGAGGAGGGTGAGCTACCATTGCTGCTGCTGGTGGCTTCTTCCATGAGGAACGAGAGTAGCTGATGGTCGATCACCATGTCAGCATGAGCCTGAGTAGCGTGGTGGTGATGCGTGTGGTGGGCACCGGAGGAGAAGGAGATGGAGTAGCGGTGGCAGTAGGAGGAGTGATCATCTCCAGGTAGCTGATCCATCGGGTCGACAGGGTTTGAAGATAATGAGGCGAGCATGCACGTAAAGTGTATACAATCCTTAAATAGCCAAGAAGCGATCTAAGGAGGGGAGAAGAATCTTCTTAAGGTAGCTAGACGGGGCAGACAAGCTTTGACTTACAACGACAGAGCGTAGTACTAGTAAAAGAAACTTGCTCCATCCATCAGGTGGGCTAGCTTGCATGTTGGACCGAT
The DNA here is from genome assembly GCF_002162155.2 of Triticum dicoccoides. Taxonomy (NCBI): domain Eukaryota; kingdom Viridiplantae; phylum Streptophyta; class Magnoliopsida; order Poales; family Poaceae; genus Triticum; species Triticum dicoccoides. Next base: position 43,299,147 of record NC_041387.1, on the reverse strand, counting down.
CTAGTACTAGCAACGAATAGGATTGGGATGCATAGATGCCAATGACGTAGGGCGGCTGGATACGACAGCGAACCAGGGCGTCATCAGTTCACCACCACCCTCTCCAGCCGTCTTCATCGGCTCAGGTGGTCAATATCTTCTTTTACTTACTACTCCCTCTCTCCCATAATATAAGACATTTTACAGAAATGTCTTATACTGTGGGGCGGAGGGAGTAAATGCGCAGGGGCATCTACAAGGAGGACTCCTAAAACGGATACGATATCCATATGCAGACGCGTCGGACAAATTAGTAGATAACGATATGAGAGCCGGCAAGTCAACCATGGCCACATACATTTCAAATGGGATTTGAACAAACCGAATGATTTTCTTGCAAACCCAATGATTTTTATTTAAATCAAAACACATTCATTGTATTTTTGACATATTTCATTAAACAAAAGTATCTGAAAGTTAACTTAGCTAGTCTAAATCTTCGCCCGCGTCTGTCCTCTAAGTCCTTGTTGTTTCCATGTCCAGCATCTTTGTCGGCCGTGAGGCCCGGGAAGTGAAGTTGCGAGTCGCCGATGAAGAAGAGTAAAACATGGGCCACACATTGACCCACATGAGGCACGAGGCGCTGTCATCTCCATGTCATACTCTTCCTCGTCATAGTCCGAGGTGAGGTCCACGATGGACGTGGATGGGCCGGCCTCGTGGTCGTAGCGGCGTGGGCGATGCGTAGGTGCTGGTGTTCCCATCCGCGATAGCCGGCGCTACCTGCTCGTCCTATTCCGCCGTGCGAGCGCTGCATGCGGCCTTGTAGAGCACATGCTGCTCCGTGATGAAGTTCGGGCCATGGCCATGGCCGCCACGGTCTCCTCGCTCGCAAACTCGCCGTATATTTGGCCCTCCACCAGCCGATGATGTGCGAGGAGGGTGAGGCTGTAGCGTTCCTCCTCTGCGCGAGTTTGCCATCAATCTGGCATGTGTTCGCCGCGCATGACGACCATGGCAGCCGACCCCAAGGCCGACCAGCTCGTCTGCTCCGTCAAGAGGCTCTCGCACATCGCTCTAGAGCTGGTGCTCATGCGGAGGTGGTGCACGGAAGAGGGGTGGGAAGCGAGAATGGCGTTGTGCGGACCGTGCCGAGTGTGGCCTTGTCTAAATAGCATATGCTGACCAAGACAAGTGGCGGGCTGAGTCAATGTGGGCACCGGACTGGTTTTCTCGGCTGGCACGCCTATTTAATGCCGGCAGTCGGACGGAAGGGCAATGGAAAAAGGTGTAGGCATGGGAGATGTTTTTGGGTGGGACTGGGGTGCCCGATGCAGATGTGGCGATGGTCCGAACGCCAGTAAAGCCCCCTGGTTAGCATTTGGTTTGCGGGAAAACGGACAACCAAACTGTTCCGTGGTCATATACGAGACTACTTGGATGGTAAAGTAGTCTGAACGATTGTGTGTGGTTTGAAGGGTCTATGTTGGAGATGCTAAAAGGATCTATAGCCGCAACCTGCAAATTTGGACCCTCAAACATCCACGGACGCGCCCGCAGACAGTGACCGAACGGGTCTCAAATTTGGCTATTTGTAACCACAAACCCTATATAGAAAACACTTAATACATGCAAACACATGCACGTCGATCATAGATGTGTAGTCCGTATTTGGTCCGCGGGGCTATTAATCAAATAAGCTCGTAATTAATATTTTTCACATATGTATTAGGCCGGCGTGTTTCAGATGTATAGTCCCCGCTCGCCGAATGAGGAGCTAGTCGACCGGCTTAAACAGCAGGTCGCCCAGAAGCGGTAAGCTTCAGTCATCATTGCATTCTTTGTTAAGAAGATGAATTGTAACTATTAATCTTCTCTACTTATCACAGAGAAGATTAATATTCATGGTCTACCCCCTTCACAAACGGAGCATCGATGCTTGCAGGGCTCTTTTTGTGTCACAGTGTGTCGACTGGGCTATCAACGTACATAAATTTTTATAAATCTCTTTCATTGTTCTAGGGCTATCAATGTATAGGAACGAGATGAACTTAACACTCGATGAACAATCACCGGTTTATGAAATGCAATCGAGTGACAATCATCAGTTTTATGAAACAAGAGAAGCTTGTTGCTATCCGTCGGCGCTTCGGGTGGCTGCAGGTTGGACCGCTATGACCTGGAGCGGGGTGCCCGGTCGCGCCCATTCGCCCTTATATCGTCCCTATATTTGGTTCCGATTGGAGGGGTGCCAGTCAGTCCCGACGTTTGTTTCAGGAGTTTAGGGACTAAGTAAGGGGTCCGATTGAGTCACTTCTTTTAACCGAGGACTGACCAAACGGACGATACGGGTGTTTAGGGAGGAAATAGTGGGTCTGTTTGTAGATGCTCTAAGAGCATCTACAGCCGGATATGTCAAATATGGCCCCTCAAACGCCCGCAGACGTGGTCGGGCGTGTCTGCGGGCGGTGACGGGGTATGCCTCAAATTTCACTAGTTGCATCCGGACATCTCATACTAGGTCCTTAAATTCATACAAAGACATGCAGATGAAATAAACCTATGTACTACGTTGATCACCTAACTACCCATTGTCGGAGATGTCGGCGATCTCAGTGCCCGGCTCCGGCAGCATTGGTGCCAGTTGCAGCTCTGGCTCCTCCGACTGCTCCGCTCCGGCCTCGTCCACCTCAATCTCCGCATCGAGTTCGGCGAAGAGCGCGTCGGACGCCGTCTACTTCTGCCAAAGGAACATCCGGTTGGCCTCCACATAGACCTCATCCTGGATGGACTCCAGGATAGCCTGCTGCTCCGCCATCTCGTCGGACTGGGCGACGGCAAACTCCGCCTCCGCCTGCTCCATGTTGAAGCCCGACAGCTGCTGCTCCGGCTACTCCGCCTCCTCCACCTCCATCAGAGCAAACTCCTCCTCCTCCTCTTCCCCGGCTGCTCCTCCTCCTCCTCCTCTGGCTCTGGTGAGTCCGGAGGCAGCTCGGCAGCGATGCGGGTGGCACGAGGCTTGTCTCGCACGAATCTCCTGCTTGATC
>NC_041387.1:43221813-43295652 GCF_002162155.2 Triticum dicoccoides | reverse complement strand
GATTTGCTCTCGGGCGGCGAGGCGAAACGGCACCACGCTGCGTTCACACCGTGGCAACGAAGGAGGCGTCCGTCGGGCCGCCGGGTTTTCGGGCGAGTCCGCGTGGGACCCCTTTCGTCAGTCCTACTTGACGGACCCGTCCGGACGTCTCCATATCCGCTTCATATTTGGGCTGGATATGAGAGGTGTCTGTCAGCCCGGGCGTTTGAGATCGTTTGAGGCGTTTGTGTGGGTTAAGAAATCATAACCGGACGGGCGACCGAACGTATGAGACGAGTTTGGCTGCCGGGCTGAAGATAGCCTAAGGGGCTGTTTGGTTTGAGACTAAGTTTGACAAAGGTTGCCACATCTAAGGTTAGGCAAGTTTGACCAACTTAGGCGTGTGTTTGGTTCAAGCCACATTTTAGGCAAGCCATACTATGGTCCCACATCACATACACACAAAAAGTGTGGCAAGATTTCCTTAAGCTTGCCAACTTGTGCCTCTCATTTTGAAGAACTAACCTTAGGCAAGTTTGGCAACATTGTATGGTAAAGTGTGGCACTCCTAGACCTAGAACCAAACAGACCCTAAGTCTTAAACTAGGGCAACCCAGCTGGCTGGCCGGCTCCTGAAGCTACTGCACATGAACTGACAATGGCAGGCGCATGTGCATCTATGCTGCCTGCACGCCATGTGCACATACGCATGGAGCAGCTGAAAAGGTGCTCCATGTACAGATCCATATGATCGTCCACGATGCAGGCTACCCAGCCATGATTTGAAAACTCGCCCCGATAAGTCATTGGTGTAAGCAAGCACACACTCTCATTAGTGTTGTCACGGGACGCGAACATCGCAGAGAGCTTGCATTAATAGTAGCACCTCGCTGTGAATGTTCACATACAATGAACCAGCACATAGGCTCATATAGTATACGCTTTCTATAATCTTTCTCGTACGATCCCTGGCAGGTAGCAGTCGCCGGCTCACAAAGTAATACAACTGACTCATCTGCTTCTTAATCTAAACTCTTGGGTCTCACTAAAGAATTTGCAGCGACAGCATATATGGTGATACCCAGCAAAGCTTGTCTGGCTGTCTGTTTTCGATTAATGCAGTGGCCCTAACCCGAACTCTTTCATGTGGTACTACTATCTCTGATACACATGACAAAGAATCAAAACTTCCATTTCCAAACAAAACGTAACAAAAGAACAGCAGGCTTCCGAATGATTATATCTCCCTGCATGCATTTGATTCCCAATTAAGGGGCCAGGCGCAATGCGCTAGCTATTATAAATCATAATACCATCGCTTGGAAACACTGGCAGCTGGCTCCCTGCTCGAGGTTTCATATTACATATAATATAGTACTAGAAGGGTTTAGGCTCGCTTTGCTGCGGCCTTCATGTTGTTTTGTTTTCATAAAAAATTACTCCATCTATTTCAAGATATAATGTGCATTAGTTTTCTGAAAAGATAAACCTCTTTACATTTTTGTAGAAATATATCAATATCCATCATATCAAATCGAATTGTTTAGATTCATCATGTAACAAATTTTTATATTTTCTTTGTTTAGTATTGTGGATGTCGACAATTTTGGCTATAAACTCGGTCAATGTTAAATGAATTTGACTTTTCAATAAACTAACACACCTTATATTTTAGAACAGATGGAGTATTGCATTGGTTTGGTTAGTGGGAAAGATGATGGAGTGCATTTTCCTTTTTATTCATAAAATGCGGTGTTTTGATGGGCCTTTCGGTGTGTGACTTTGTGTTGTCTGCTAATCAACCCATACTTATGTGGGGGGAAATTCCGCGTTGATGGTTGCATGTACTATATTGATGCTACAGTATTATATGTTGATATTTCTTTTTTCTTACGTGATGAGAGGGTGCGCGGGATTGGCATGGTTTTATCGGACGATTGATTTGAAAAGTTGTTGACCCAGTCAAAATCAAGAACCAAATCCAATATTTAATTTCTAATGGAATGTGAGACCTTCAAAATTAGGGAGCATAGTGAATTAAAAGAACTGAGTGAGAAATCGTTTAACCGGTCAAAATCGGTGACCCATTTTCAAATTGGTGACCTCAATTGAATGAGAGGCCTCCAATCCTAGGAAGCTTAGTGATATAGTAGATTACATATGATATAATATATATACATGATAATATGATTGTTGGAACCCGTAACTACCAAAATGTGCTAATAAAAACCTATCTATACAGATGAAGTCATGTTAATTAGCTTAATGAATTAACTTCTAAAAAAGTTCTACCTAACTAGCTCATCTAAAACAACTCATATTCTTCCTCATTTACAAATTATTATTGGTCAAGAGCAAATTTTGGATGATATGTGTGAGGAGTTTATGTTGGGAAACATATAGTAGAAAACAAAAAAAATCACCCTATGAACACCCAGAAACAACATGAAGATCCATAAACGGTTTGGATCTCAGTCGTTGCCGACTCCGAGTAGTAGAAAAGTAGACGAGTCGGTGTAGATCATACTTGGAGTCCCTCGAACCGTACATGAACGATCCCTCTAACGAAAGACCAAAAACACGGTCTCTCTACTTGGTTGCAAGCGTACGGTCTTCACGATTCACCAACGCTTTGCCGTCCAGAACTAATCATCGCCGTAGAATTAGAGGAAGGAGATTAGAACCACTTCTAATTATGACGATTAGAGGATCTAGGTCAAGCTCTGATTGATCAGCTAGGATCAAATAGACCTAGAACTAGAGAACTAGAGGAGGCTCCAAAACATGTGTACTCAAAAGGTGCAACAACCTCTAATATATATAGGTTGAAGGAGGAGTATGGGGCGCCACAAGAGGAGGGAAAGTCTCCCTCCCTTGGCCGGCCAAGGGGAGGGGACTTTCTCTCCAATTCGGCCTCCTCCTCTCCTTTCCATCGGGAGAAGGGGGTGCCATCCTTGTTGGGCCCTTGTGGCCCAAGTTACCTTTCACCTCTTTGCCTTTTAAGGCCCGTTGATATTAAATTAAATATAAAAGTCAACTAACAATTACTAGAGACTTTTATTATTAATTTAACATCAGCAAAAACAGTTTCCACCTATATATTATTTATCGGAAATACCCGTTATTGTCCGATAAACTCCGAAACTCTTCTAGTGACCCTGCAACGCTTCTTGCTCCTCTCAAAACTATTTTGAATATTCATGAAACTATTTTACAAATATATTCTCATTATTCTCGTCCTACTAACACTCAGTAGATTTTGATTATCTTAACCTTGTGACCCTATAGGTTTGGTAAAACATAGACATGAACGAAACCCCTTCGTTGAATTACCGATAGCGGAACCATGGACGTCCATATCGATCCCTATGTTTACACGAATGACATTCGAGTGAACCTTGGGTTATCATGTGATGTTCCATTTGCTTGACTAAGTAGAGTTTTGCAAGGGCACATGGCTATTGTAGCACTTTCATGTGATAAGTAGAGTGTTGAACCCACAGGGAGCAAATAGGAAGACACTTCCAACCCCACAACTACGTCCTTTGTGTAGCTACGTTCACACCCAAACCGTAGTTTGGAAATAGCCTATTGAAAGGATCGATATGTTTGATGGGAAGGGTGGTGAATAGGCAACTACCAATTTTTAACTCTTCTTAACAAATTAGGTTAGCAACATATAGGTTGTCTAAAAATGTAACTAGGTGAGCAACCTATATGATGCTAACAACACAAGCAACACAAAAGCAAAGGATACAACACAAGTAAAGCTTGCACATAGTAAAGGTAAGAGATAACCACAAGTGGAGGCAGTGGGGACGATGATGAGTTACCGAAGTTCCTTCCCTTTGAGAGGAAATACATCTCCGTTGGAGTGGTGTGGAGGCACAGTGCTCCCCGAGAAGCCACTAGGGCCACCGAATTCTCCTCACTCCCTCACACAATGCGAGATGCGTGATTCCACTAGTGGTGTCCTCGAAGGCAGCAACTGTAACTTTACAAACAAGGTTTGGGCTCTCTTCACAACCGAATTAGGTGTTCCCAATAACACCACAAAGCTTCATCACAATGGAATGTGGCTCCAAGGTGACCTCAACCGTCTAGGGTGCTCAAACACCCAAGAGTAACAAGATCCACAAGGGATTAGTGGGGGCAATCAAATTTCTCTAGGTGGAAGTGTAGATCTAGGCCTTCTCAACCAATACCTAAAGAATCAACAAGTTTGATTGGCTAGAGAGAGAGATCGGGCAGAAATGAGCTTGGGAGCAACAATGGAGCTTTGGGAGGAAGAGGTAAGTCAACTTGGATGAGATGACTCCCTTATATAGTGGGAAAAGAAATCCAACCGTTATGCACCCACAGCCCATGCACAAGTGGTAGTACCGCTCAGGAGAGCAGTACTTCCGCTGACACAGATGTTCAAGCCGTTGTGTACAACTGAGCATGTCAGGAAGGCGGTAGTTCCATCGAAGCGGTACTACCATTTCCACCAGTGGTATTTTCTCTTAGTGTTGTTCATCAGCAACAGTCCAAGATAGTAGAGGAAGACAGGGCGGTATTGCCACCTGGGGTGGTAATACCACTGGGAACTGCCGCTCTACTTCTGCCCGTGGGACAGACCAATCCTGAACACAGAAAATGAGCGGTACTCCCCGTGGCACAAGCCAGCGGTAGTTCCACTTAGCCAAAGAGAGCCCAGTAAGACCGTGGCGAGTCGCGGTACTTTCGCTTAGCCAAAGAGAGCCCAGTAAGCCCGTGGTAGTAGAGAGACAGTTAGGCCCCGTACTACCACAGGAGCGGTACTAGCGTGCGTAACTGCCTCTCTACTACCACCCGTTTACGGAACCCTCAAAATAGGCGGAAGTAGGAGCCTCACTGCACAGCAGCAGTACCGCTGGGGCGGTACTCCCGCGGGACAAAGCGGTACTACCGCTTAGGCTGTTCTGTCAGGTCCCAAGCACAAAGGGGAACAAGCTCATGAGATGGGAAAGAAGGAGGGTGCAAAGAGATAGTGTACGTGTTGATTCCACCCAAACCTCTCCGAAGCGGACCCCCTCTTTAGTACAGTGATCATATGACTCAAATCCATCGAAAAATGAAACAAAGAAAAAACACCATCTTCGTAAAGGTCCTGAGGTGTTCAAATCATCTTTGTGCCATAAGAGAGATTATCTGAAATGTTCAGTGCGCATGATTAGTCCGCAAAAGCATTGTCATCAATCACCAAAAACACTGTGGGAGAAATATGCCCTAATTAACAATCTCCCCCTTTTTGGTGATTGATGACAATACGGGATTTACACAAGGATATGATAGGATAACATGCAAACCCAACATCTACCAAATATAGACGGGCTCCCCCTAGATGTGTGTACTAATTGGGTATGCCTTTGAAATGCAAAGCACACACACTAGTATCAACACTCCCCCTATATTTTATAGACTGACAATACTTGCATCACCAATATAAGATGATTAAACAAGCATGCAAGTTAGTCGCATGTTGATACATTCATTTTGCATCATGTTTTTATGTTCATATTTATTGCATTATTGACTGTTATTTCACATTATGGTACAATAGTTATGCTTTTTCTCTCTTATTTTATAAGATTTATATGCAGAGGGAAAATGCCAACAGCTAGAATTCTGGACAGGAAAGGAGCAAATCTGATATACCTATTCTGCACTACTCCAAATGTCCTAAAACTTTACATAGAATTGTTTTGGAATACATAAAAAATATTGGGCAAAGAAACTACAGAAGGCGACCCACCAGGTGGCCACAAGCCTGGGGGCACGCCCTACACCCCAGGGTGCGCCCCCTGATGTCTGCTAGAACTACGTCGGTATTTCCCCAAAGAGGAAGGGATGATGCAGTATAGCGATGGTAGGTATTCCCCTCAATGATGAGACCAAGGTTATCGAACCAGTAGGAGAACCTACTCACACAATGTAAAAAACACCTACACACAAATAACAAATACTCGCAACCCGATGTGTTAAAGGTGTTGTCAATCCCTTTCGGGTACGGTGCCTCAAGATAGGCAAATAACATGAGATAAACTGGTAGATAGGAAAAATAAATCACGAAAGAAATAAATTGCAGCAAGGTACTTTTGTATTTTTGGTTTAATAGATCTGAAAATAAATGCAAAGGAAAATAGGTCGCAAAGGCAAATATGATGAAAAGAGACCTGGGGGCCGTATGTTTCACTTGTGGCTTCTCTTGAGAAAAATAGTAAATGGTGAGAAAAAAATTACTGTTGGGCATTTGATAGAACTTCAAATAATCACGACGATATCCAGGCAATGATCATTATATAGGCATCACGTCCAAGATTAGTAGACCGACTCCTGCCTGCATCTACTACTATTACTCCACACATTGACAGCTATCCAGCATGCATCTAGTGTATTAAATTCATGGAAAAACAAAGTAATGCAATAAGAATGATGACATAATGTAGACAAGATCTATTTATGTAGAAATAGAACCCATCTTGTTATCCTTAATAACAACGATATATATGTGTCGTTTCCCTTTCTGTCACTGGGATGAAGCACCATAAGATCGAACCCATCACAAAGCACATCTTCCCATTGCAAGATAAACAACCATGCAACTCGACAAGATGTGAATACATTAAGATGCTTAAACTAAAAATGGTAACCCCATTTTGAGCTTAAACGATGAGTATGACCTATGATCAAGTGATCTCACTTGACTCCTAAGTCAACATACTCTAACATAGGTGACTTTGTCGCCGACCATCTCTAGATGAAGTTCTCTTGTGTTCTTTTCTGTGCTCTTGCATTTGTCTCATGCATGGTTGTTTCCCCTTTCAAAAAAAACTTCATCTAGATTTCTTTCTTTTCTGTTTGCTCTACATTTCCAGCATCCAATTCATTGCATATCATTCAGTTAATTCCTTGCAAATCATTGTGAGATCTTACTAGTCTAGTGAGCTGAGGTGACAAGTGTTTTCTCTGCGATGAACTCGGTTTCACCGATTTGTTGTTTTCGGTCCAATCGAATCCTTTCGGTGCAACCGAAGCATACCACTCGGTGCCACCCACTTCACAACAGGAAAAACATATTGCCACTTATACCTCTTTACTTTTGATCCAGCTCCACTCAATGAATCTTGTCCTCTACAAGCATCACATTTTTATCAGTGCTTTGTACTGTGACTCAAGGACCAAACCCATTCACGACAAATCCAGAAGGCCCTTCTTGGAAATTGATGTCAAAGGGGGAGAGAGAGATCACATCAAAGCTTATCACTTCCAAAGGGAGAGAGAGAGTATCACTTCCACAGGGGGAGAGAGAGATCTCCAGGGAGAGAGAATACTCAAGAAGAGAGTAATCCTCAAGGATCCTAGATGCTTGGTGTTCAAGAGGACAGATGCCACATGTCTTCTTGAGGGGAAAGACATGTTCGTATGTGCTTATTTGCATTATCTCTGATTTTGAATTAGCTCTGATTTTCTGTTCCCTATCTTCTCCTAGTATCCCATGCTAGATTCAGGGGGAGCAAGACATCTAAGGAAAAGAAATCATTTAAATTCATTGCATATCTTTACCTTTGTGGACATGTCTAATCCAATGTGGTACTTAGTACTGACTCTCTACATGTCATCCCAGTCTTGGTATTCTTGTGGTTTCTTCTGTTTGCTCTAGCTAGTAGGTGTATCTGTGTTATCTAACCTTCTTTATGCAGGTTCATTCCATCCTAAGCCAACTCAAGACCACAAGGTAAGTATATGCATCACAGTCATGTGTATGAGGAATTCTTGCCGTTGTACATATTGTTTGCAAGAAGGACTTATGAGCATGAAGGTACATTTCCCACATACACATTTGTTGCTATCTTTTTCTCTGATGCATATGGCCAAGATACATGTAACACTTTGCTTACTCTGACATGTTCATGCATTCACATGCTTCTATATTCCATATTCACATGATTGCATACATGTAGGGGGAGCCTATGCTTGTTATATGTCTTTCCAAAGCTTTACTTGCCATTCTCTATATCTTTATCTAAAGCTTTGATGTATGTTACCATCAATTACCAAAAAGGGGGAGATTGAAAGCACAAGTGCTCCCTGGGTGGTTTTGGTAATTAATGTCAACATATCTCTTGTTGGACTAACACTTTTACCTAGTATGTTTCAGACAAGTTCAACAATGGAGTGGCATGGACTAAAGGATGTGGAACCCCTTCAAGATGCTAAGGACAAAGGATTTGCTCAAGCTTCAAGCTCAAGACTCTTCATTTTATATTTTAGTGATCCAAGATCACATTGAGTCTATAGGAAAAACCAATACTATCAAGAGGGGATGAGGTGTTTCTTAATGGCTTACTTGCTCAAAGTGCTTAGTGATATGCTCCAAAGCCCTCAACTACTTTCCCACATCCACACACCTGACCTAAACCTAAAGTCAAACTCGGCCCCACCGATTCTTTCTATCTGGCGCCACCGAGTTCAGATGTCATAGCCACTGCCACAAACCCTAGGCAAATCGGTCTCACCGATAGGGATCTCGGTCTCACCGAGATAGGATTGTAATCTCTCTATGTATGTCCATTATCAAAATCGGTCTTACCGAGTTTGAGCAATCGGTACTACCAAGATTACAATGCAAACTCTCTGGTTAACTTATTACCAAAATTGGTCCCACCGAGTTTGAGTAATCGGTCCCACCAAGTTTGCCTGACCAACTCTCTGGTTAGCTTATTACCAAAATCGGTCTCACCGAGTTTGTGTAATCGGTCTCACCGAGATTACATTATGCCCTAAACCTAACCATATCGGTCCTACCGAGTTGCATGTCAGTCCCACCGAAAATCCTAACGGTCACTAGGTTTACTAAATCGGTCTGACCAAGTTTGTTAATTCGGTCCCACAGAGATTGGTAAATTGTGTGTAACGGTTAGATTTTGTGTGGAGGTTATATATACCCCTCCACCTCCTCTTCATTCGTGGAGAGAGCCATCAGAACAAACCTACACTTCCAACTTACCATTTCTGAGAGAGAACCACCTACTCATGTGTTGAGGCCAAGATATTCCATTCCTACCATATGAATATTGATCTCTAGCCTTCCCCAAGTTGCTTTCCACTCAAATCTTCTTTCCACCAAATCCAAATCATGTGAGAGAGAGTTGAGTGTTGGGGAGACTATCACTTGAAGCACAAGAGCAAGGAGTTCATCATCAACACACCATTTGTTACTTCTTGGAGAGTGGTGTCTCCTAGATTGGCCAGGTGTCACTTGGGAGCCTCCAACAAGATTGTGGAGTTGAACCAAGGAGTTTGTAAGGGCAAGGAGATCGCCTACTTTGTGAAGATCTACCGCTAGTGAGGCAAGTCCTTCGTGGGCGATGACCATGGTGGGATAGACAAGGTTGCTTCTTCGTGGACCGTTCGTGGGTGGAGCCCTCCGTGGACTCGCGCAACCGTTACCCTTCGTGGGTTGAAGTCTCCATCAATGTGGATGTACGATAGCAACACCTATCGGAACCATGACAAAAACATCCGTGTCTCCAATTGCGTTTGAAATCTCCAAACCCTTCCCTTTACATTCTTGCAAGTTGCATGCTTTACTTTCCGCTGCTCCTATACTCTTTGCATGCTTGCTTGAATTGTGTGAAGATTGCTTGACTTGTGCTAAGATAGCTATAATCTGCCAAAGACTAAAATTGGGAAAAGGCATAGTTTTTAATTGGTCGAGTAGTCTAAACACCCCCCCTCTAGACTTACTTCTCGGATCCTACAGAGATGCCTGTAGAGCATCTTTATAATCATCCAGTTACGTTGTGATGTTTGATAGCACACAAGGCATTCCTCTGATATGCGGGAGTTGCATAATCTCATACTCAAAGGAGTATGTATTTGACATGAAGAAAGCAATAGCAATAAAACTGAACGATCAATGTGCTATGCTAACGGATTGGTCTTTTCCATAACATCATTCTCCTATTGATGTGATCCCATTCATCAAATGACAACACATGTCTATGGTTAGGAAACTTAATCATCTTTGATTAACGAGCTAGTCTTGTAGAGGCTTAGTAGGGACACGGTGTTTTGTCTATGTATCAACACATGTATCAAGTTTCCGGTTAATACAATTCTAGCATGAATAATAAACATTTATCATGAAATAAGGAAATACTCCCTCCATTCCTAAATATTTGTCTTTTTTTAGAGATTTCAAAGGACTACCACATACGGATGTATATAGACATATTTTAGTGTATAGATTCACCCATTTTGCTCCGTATGTAGTCACTTGTTGAAATCTCTAGAAAGACAAATATTTAGGAACGGAGGGAGTATAAAATAACAACTTTATTATTGCCTCTAGGGCATATTTCCTTCAGTCTCCCACTTGCACTAGAGTCAATAATCTAGTTCACATCACCATGTGACTTAACACCAATAGTTCACATCGCCATGTGACCAACACCCAAAAGGTATACTAGAGTCAATAATCTAGTTCACATTTCCATGTGCTTAACACCCAAAGAGTGTGATCATGTTTTGCTTGTGAGAGAGGTTTAGTCAACGGGTCTGCCATATACAGATCTGTATGTATTTCGCAAATTTGTATGTCTACAATGCTCTACATGGAGATACTCTAGGTAATTGCTCCCACTTTCAATATGTATCCAGATTGAGACTCAGGGTCATGTGGATTGGTGTAAAAGCTTTGCATCATCGTAACTCTTTACGATGAACTCTTTATCACCTCTATAACTGGGAAATATTTCCTTAGTCCTCTAAGGATAATTTTGACCGCTGTCTAGTGATCTACTCTCGGATCACTATTGTACCTCCTTGCCAAACTCATGGCAAGGTACACAATAGGTTCGGTACACAGGATGGCATACTTTATAGAACCTATGGCTGAGGCATAGGGAATGACTTTCATTCTCTCTTTATCTTCTGCTGTGGTCGGGCATTGAGTCTTACTCAACTTGACACCTTACAATACATGCTAGAACTCCTTCTTTGACTGATTCATTTTGAACTCCTTCAAAATCTTGTCAAGGTATGTACTCATTGAAAATCTTATCAAGCGTCTTGATCTATCTCTATAGATCTTGATGCCCAATATGCAAGCAGCTTCACTAAGGTCTTTCATTGAAAAATTCTTATTCAAGTATCCTTTTATGCTATCCAGAAATTCTATATCATTTCCAATCAGCAATATGTCACCCACATATAATATCAGAAATGCTACAGAGCCCCCACTCACTTTCTTGTAAATACAGGCTTCACTTTAAGTTTGTATAAAACCATATGCTTTTATCACCTCATCAAAGCATATATTCCAACTCCGAGATGCTTGCACCAGTCCATAGATGGATCACTGGAGCTTGCAGACTTTGTTAGCACCTTTAGGATCGACAAAACCTTCTGGTTCCATCATATACAACTATTCCATATCCATTTGCCAGATTTCATAAAATGTGGAAATTGCTAACATGATTCGGATGAACTTAAGCATCGTTATGGTTGAGAAAGTCTCATCGTAGTCAACCCCTTGAACTTGTCGAGAGCATTTTGCGACAAGTCGAGCTTTGTAGACAGTAACATTGCCATCAGTGTCAGTCTTCTTCTTGAAGATCCATTTATTCTCTATGTATTACCGATCATCGGGCAAGTCCACCAAATTCCACACTTTGTTCTCATATATGGATCCTATCTCAGATTTTATGGCCTCAAGCCATCTGTCAGAATTTGGGATCATCATAGCTTCTTCATAGTTTGTAGGTTCGCCTTGGTCTAGTAACATGACTTCCAGGACAGGATTACCGTACCACTCTGGTGCGGATCGTGCTTTGCTTGACCTATGAAATTCAGTAGTAACTTGATCTGAAGTTTCATGATCATCATCTTTAGCTTCCTCTCTAGTTGGTGTAGGCACCACGAGAACAATTTTCTCTGATGTACTACTTTCCAATTCAAGAGAAGGTACATTTACCTCATCAAGTTCTATTTCCTCCCACTCACTTCTTTCGAGAGAAACTCCTTCTCTAGAAAGGACTCATTCTCAGCAACAAAGATCTTGCCTTTGGATCTGTGATGGAAGGTTTATCCAATTGTTTCCTTAGGGTATCCTATGAAGACGCACTTCTACGATTTGGGTTTGATCTTATCAGGCTGAAGCATTTTGACATAAGTGTCGCAACCCCAAATTTTAAGAAATGGTAGCTTAGGTTTCTTGCCAAACCACATTTTATACGGTGACGTCTCAACGGATTTAAACGGTGCCCTATTTAACGTGAATGCAACTGTCTCTAATGCATAACCCCAAAACGAGAGACATCATAGATCGCACCATATCTAATAAAGTATGGTTACGACGTTCGGACACACCATTATGTTGTGGTGTTCCAGGTGGCATGAGTTGTGAAACTATTCCACATTGTTTTAAATGAAGGCCAAACTCGTAACTCCAATATTCACCTCCACGATCAGATCATATAGAAACTTTATTTTCTTGTTACGATGATTCTCCACTTCACTCTGAAATGCCCTGAACTTTTTCAATTGTTTTAGACTTGTGTTTCATTAAGTACATATACCCATATCTGCTCAAATCATCTATGAAGGTCAGAAAATAATGATAGCCACCGCGTGCCTCAACACTCATCGGACCGCAAACATCGGTATGTATTATTCCCAATAAGTCATTAGCTCACTCCATTGTTCCAGAGAACGGAGTTTTAGTCATCTTGCTTATGAGGCATGGTTCACAAGTATCAAATGATTCATAATGAAGTGATTCGAAAAGTTCATCCGCATGGAGTTTCTTTATGCGCTTTACACCAATAGGACCTAACTGGCAGTGCCACAAATATGTTGCACTACCATTATCAACTTTGCATCTTTTGGCATCAATATTATGAATATGTGTATCACTATGATCGAGATTCAATAAACCATTTACATTGGGTGTATGACCATAGAAGGTTTTATTCATGTAAACAGAACAACAATTACTCGCTGACTTAAATGAATAATCGTATCGCAATAAACATGATCCAATCATATTCGTGCTCAACGCAAACACCAAATAACATTTATTTAGGTCCAGCACTAATCCCAAAGGTAGAGGGAGTGTGCGATGGTGATCTTATCAACCTTGGAATCACTTCCAACACACATCGTCACCTCGCCCTTAACTAGTTTCTATTCATCTTGCTACTCCTGTTTTGAGTTACTAATCTTAGCAACTGAACCGGTATCAAATACCCAGGGGCTACTATGAACACTAGTAAAGTACACATCAATAACATGTATATCAAATATACCTTTGTTCAATTTGCCATCCTTCTTTTCCGCCAAGTATTCGGGGTAGTTCTGCTTCCAGTGACCATTTCCTTTGTAGTAGAAGCACTTAGTTTCATGCTTGGGTCTAGCTTTGGGCTTCTTCATGGGAGCGGCAACTTGTTTGCCATTCTTCTTGAAATTCCCTTTCTTTCCCTTTTGCCCTTTTTCTTGAAACTAGTGGTCTTGGTAATCATCAACATTTGATGCTCTTTCTTTATTTCTACCTTCGCTAATTTTAGCATCGCGAAGAGCTCGGGAATCGTTTTCGTCATCCCTTGCATATTATAGTTCATCACGAAGTTCTAGTAGCTTGGTGATAGTGACTAGAGAACTCTCTCAATCACTATCTTATCTGGAAGATTAACTCCCACTTGATTCAAGCGATTGTACTACCCAAACATTTTGAGCATATGCTCACTGGCTTAGCTATTATCCTCCATCTTGTAGACAAAGTACTTGTCAGAGGTCTCATACCTCTCGACAAGGGCATGAGTCTGTAATACCAATTTCAGCTCTTGGAACATCTCATATGTTCCATAGTGTTCAAAACATTTTTGAAGTCCCGGTTCTAAGCCGTAAAGCATGGCGCACTAAATTATCAAGTAGTCATCATACCAAGCTTGTAAACATTCATAATGTCTGTATTTGCTCCTGCAATAGGTCTATCACCTAGTGGTGCATCAAGGAGATAATTCTTCTGTGCAGCAATGAGGATAATCCTCAGATCACAGACCGAGTCCGCATCATTGCTACTATAATCTTTCAACTTATTTTTCTCTAGGAACATAACACAGATAGAGGAGCTACAACGCGAGCTATTGATCTACAACATTATTTGCAAATACTATCAAGACTAAGTTCATGATAAATTTAAGTTCAATTAATCAAATTACTTAAGAACTCCCACTTAAATAGACATCCCTCAAGTCATCTAAGTGATACGTGATCCAAATCAACTAACCCATGTCCGATCATCACGTGAGATGGGGTAGTCATCAATGGTGAACATCTCTATGTTGATCATATCACTGTATGATTCACGTTCGACCTTTCGGTCTCTAGTGTTACGTGGCCATGTTTGTACATGCTAGGCTCGTTAAGTTTAACTCGAGTACCGCATGTGCAAAACTGTCTTGCACCCATTGTATGTGAACGTAGAATCTATCACACCTGATCATCATGTGGTGTCTCAACACGACGAACTGTCACAATGGTGCATACTCAGGAAGAACACTTATACCTTGAAATTTTAGTTAAGGTATCATCTTATAATGCTACCCTCGTACTAAGCAAAATAAGATGCATAAAGATAAATATCACATGCAATCAAAATATGTGACATGATATGGCCATCATCATCTTGTTCTTTTGATCTCCATCTTCAAAGCATCGTCATGATCTCGATCGTCACCGGCTCGACACCTTGATCTCCATCATTTCGTCATGGTCGTCTCGCCAACTATTGCTTCTACAACTATCCCTAACGCATAGTGATAAAGTAAAGCAATTACATGGCGTTTGCATTTCATACAATAAAGAGACAACCATAAGGCTCCTGCCGGTTGCTGATAACTTTTATAAAACATGATCATCTCATACAATAACGTATATCACATCATGTCTTAACCATATCACATCACAACATGCGCTGCAAAAGCAAGTTAGACGTCGTCTACTTTGTTGTTTCAAGTTTTACGTGGCTGCTATGGGCTTCTAGCCAGAACCGTTCTTACATACGCATCAAAACCAGAATGGTGATTTATTAAGTTTGTTGTTTTAACCTTCAACAAGGACTGGCCATAGTCAAATTCGATTCAACTAAAGTAGGAGAAACAGACACCCGCCAACCACCTTTCGGAAAAACTAGTTGTTTGTCTGTCGGTGGAACCGGTCTCATGAACGTGGGCATGTAAGGTTGGTCCGGGCCGCTTCATCCAACAATACCGCTGAATCAAAATAAGACATTGGTGGTAAGCAGTATGACGATCACCGCCCACAACTCTTTGTGTTCTACTCATGCATATCATCTACGCATAGACCTGGCTCATGATGCCACTGTTGGGGAACGTAGCATGCAATTTCAAAAAAAATCTATGCTCAAGCAAGATCTATCAAGGAGATGTATAGAAACGAGGGGGAGAGTGTGTCTATGTACCCTCGTAGACCGTAAGCAACAGCGTTTCACAACGCAGTTGATGTAGTCAAACTTTCTTCGTGATCCACCGATCAAGTACCGAACGTACGGCACCTTCGAGTTCTGCACACGTTCAGCTCGGTGATGTCCCTCACCTTCTTGATCCAGCAAGTCATCGAGCTAGTAGATGAGTTCCCTCAGCATGACGGTGTGGTGATGGTGATGGTGAAGTGATCCTCACAGGGCTTCGCCTAAGCACTACAAAAATATGACCGCAGGTGTAAACGGTGGTGGGGGGGCGCCACACACGGCCAACAATTGATCTGGTGTATGCTAGGCGCCCCCATCCACATATATATAGGTGGGAGGAAGAGGGGAGAGGCCAAGGGGCGCCCCAAGTGGGGCTGAATCCCACTTGGGCTCCTTCCTTGTATAGGCGCCAAGGGAAGGAAGGGGGAGGTGGCGCCTCCTTTTTCGTTTCTCCCTTGAGGAGGGGAAGGAAGGAGGGACTTGCCCTCCCCCTTCCTTTCCCTAGGGCTGGCCGGCCTGGTGGAGGGGTGCACCGGCCCTTTGTGGGCTGGTATGTCCCTCCCTTGTCCCATTAAGCCCATATCATTGCCGGGGATGTCCGAAACCCCTTCCGGTGACCCTATATGTACCCGGTACCCTCCAGAACACTTCTCGTGTCCGAATACTATCGTCCTATATATCAATCTTTATCTCTCAACCATTTAGAGACTCCTCTTCATGTCCGAGATCTCATCCAGGACTCCGAACAACATTCGGTCACCAAATCACAAAACTCATATAATACTATATCGTCATCGAACGTTAAGTGTGCGGACCGTACGGGTTCGAGAACTATGGAGACATGATCGAGACACCTCTTCGGTCAATAAACAATAGCGGAACCTGGATGCGCATGTTGGCTCCCACATATTCTACGAAGATTTTTGTCGGTCGAACCGTTATGACAACATACGTTATTCCCTTTGTTTATCGGTCAAACCGCACAACAACATATGTTGTTCCGTTCGACATCGTATGTTATTTGCCCGAGATTCGATCGTCGGTATCTTCATACCTAGTTCAATCTCGTTGCCGGCAAGTCTCTTTACTTGTTCCATAATACATCATCTTGCAACTAACTCATTACTCACTTTCCTTGCAAGGCTTCTTATGATGTGTATTACCGAGAGGGCCCAGAGATACCTCTCTGATACTCGGAGTGACAAATCCTAATCTCGATCTATGACACCCCAACAAACACCTTCGTAAATGCCTGTAGAGCATCTTTATAATCACCCAGTTACGTTGTGACGTTTGATAGCACACAAGGCATTCCTCCGGTATCCGGGAGTTGCATAATCTCATAGTCGAAGGAATATGTATTTGACATGAAGAAAGCAATAGCAATAAAAGTGAACGATCAATATGCTATGCTAACGGATGGGTCTTGTCACACACATCATTCTCGTAATGATGTGATCATGTTCATCAAATGACAACACATGTCTATGGTTAGGAAACTTAACCATCTTTGATTAACGAGCTAGTCTAGTAGAGGCTTACTAGAGACATGGTGTTTTGTCTATGTATCCACACATGTATCAAGTTTCCGGTTAATACAATTCTAGCATGAATAATAAACATTTATAATTAAATAAGAAAATATAAAATAAAAACTTTATTATTGCCTCTAGGGCATATTTCCTTCAATAATAAGGCAGCAGTTTCCTCTCAGAAAAGAGAGAGACGAAATTAGTGCTATAGCTAGAAACCATGTTGTGGACGCAATTTATATAAATGGTTCCATTTTTGTTTCCTTTTGTAACAATAATAGTGGATGTCATTTCTTGGTGAAAATGATCATGAGTTGTCCGGGTTTGATCCCTACGGGCTGGATATCATAACTCTTCTAACCGTTTAACCGCAGGTTTGTTCACAGTTGTATTTTCAGAGACGAATCATCCCAAGGAACAATTTTTTTCCGAATGAATTGCACGATCATGGTATAATACAAGCTCATGGTACAGGGTGTCACTGGCTCGTTACTGCGTCTGTGTAGCGTCGCTCGCACGTAAAGAAATGGATGTGCAGCAGTGGCAGGAGCTGTTGATTCACCATGACACATGCATATCGTGTTGGGACAGCTCGACGTAGCACTCGACGATGATCACCGGAGACATGACCAGAGAAGAAGAAGGTGGACACATATGCTTTCTGGGCACACAAACACCCTACCGCCTTTTTCTTTTTTCACTCAAGCACGAACTCGATCAGGGCAACACAATACACATGAGGGGGCATGGTTTTATACCCGCGTGCACTGACACGCTGGCCCGTGCCCTAACGCACCTGCTCAGCCACTCACCACGTCCTGCGTGCTTCGGCTTGCGTGTGCTCATCACGCACGCACGCGATCGCCGCGATTGGACCCCACGCCCGACGCTGTCAGGACACCCACGCATTGCGCCAAATAACCCACACACACACACGCATCCATGGACATGCACACACGCACCCGTGCCAGCCACGGGCTGGACCTGACGTGCCCAGAGCACGCGCAACCCGAGCACGTTGTGGCTTATTTTCCTAACAGCCACCCACTAAGCCACGGCCTAGAGGAGTGTCGGCCCGTCGTCGTCGCTGATCTCCGCCACAAGAGCTTGCTCCGTCACATCCGCCTTTCTCGGCCTCGTGTGGTAGCACCGGAAGTGGCAGCACTGCCTGTAGTTGTAGCAGCGGCCGCGCCGCTTCCCACCGTTGTCCGAAGCCGTGCTGCTACCGCTGTCATCGTCGCCGAAGCCGCCACCTTGCTGTCGCCACCGCGCCGCCCACTGAGCCACAGTGAGCATGAGCTGCTCGCCCGTCCGTTCGCCGCCGGCCTGCGCGCCTCTGCGTCCTCTCCTCAAACACCTTGAGCTGTCCCAGTGCCTCCTCGAACGACATCGACTCACGTCACAGAAATGCTCTATTACGGCGACAGCGGCGTACAAACGATCCGGGACGGAGTCCAGGAGCTTCTTCACCATCATCGGGTCGTCCAGGATCGATCCCAACCCCGCATAGTGCGCTGCCATGCTACCAATTCTGCCGGCGAAGCCGTCCGCCATCCGTAGCCGCTCGAACTCGCCGCGCAGGGTGCCCAGCCGAGCTGCTCTGACCCGAGCTGCGCCAATGAACCGCGCCTTGAGGCTGCTCCACACCTCCGCCGCCGTCTTCTTTGACGAGACCTGCAGCAGGATGTCCTCGGTAAGCGCGTCGAGCAGGTAAGCCCTCGCTGTCTTGTTCGTCTTTGCGTCGACCGCCGCTGCCGTGTCCGTCAGAGCCACCGCCTCCCACAACCCCTGCGCGTCGAGATTGGCCTTGACCTTGATCACCCACACGGTGTATTTGACACCGGTGAGCGTCGGGCACTGCAACGACATCGTGCTCCCCGCTCCGCCTGCTTACGGTACGAGAGACATCGACGTCGGTCACCTCTCCTGCCGCATGGCTCTAATACCAAATGTTGGGACCGCTCGATGTAGCACTCCACATCGATCACCGGAGACATGACCAGAGAGGAAGAAGGTGGACACAGATGCTTCCCGGGCGCACAAACACCCTGCCGCACGTATGGCCTTTTTCTTTTTTTACTCGAGCACGAACTCGCACACACGCACATATCCACGGTCACACACACACACACACGCACCCGCGCTCGCCACGTGCCGGACCCGACGCACCCAGCGCGCGCACACAGGCGCACGGCCCGAGCCCGCCGTGGCTTATTTTCCTAACATATCGGACAAGGTGAGCAGCTCCTCGAGGTAGTCGGCTCCAAGGTCTTCCAGCTCCAGCACGCACGTTGACAATGACATTGACGACGCAGCAGCCACCACCATCGCTGTCGCCGACGTGCCCGTCCTCCTCTTGTTCTTGGGGTTTCTCTTCCGGATGCAGTGCCGGCGCTTGAGCGCGAGAGCAGGCGAGTCCCCCGCGGCACGGCCGACGCCGAGCCCGAGCGCGCGCAGCGACTCCTGCACAAGCTTGACGGGGAAGTTGAGCACGGCGGCCGGGCCGCGCACGGAGAAGGCGGCCTGGTCGTAGGCGAGCGCGGCGGCGTCCGGGGTGTCGAAAGTGCCGAGCCAGACGCGGGCGCCGTTGCGGGTGGAGTCCCGGATCTCCGCTGCGTACTTGCCCCACGGCCGCTTCCTCACCCCGATGAGCGGCGAGTCCGGCGCACTACCAGCGCTCCTGCCAGGATCCGATGCTGGCCACGCGGCAGGCGCCGTCATGATCTCGCCGCGTGGGCTGCTGTTGGCGGCCTCCCAGGCAGAGGCGGGAGATGTAGGGGAGGAGGGTGAGCTACCATTGCTGCTGCTGGTGGCTTCTTCCATGAGGAACGAGAGTAGCTGATGGTCGATCACCATGTCAGCATGAGCCTGAGTAGCGTGGTGGTGATGCGTGTGGTGGGCACCGGAGGAGAAGGAGATGGAGTAGCGGTGGCAGTAGGAGGAGTGATCATCTCCAGGTAGCTGATCCATCGGGTCGACAGGGTTTGAAGATAATGAGGCGAGCATGCACGTAAAGTGTATACAATCCTTAAATAGCCAAGAAGCGATCTAAGGAGGGGAGAAGAATCTTCTTAAGGTAGCTAGACGGGGCAGACAAGCTTTGACTTACAACGACAGAGCGTAGTACTAGTAAAAGAAACTTGCTCCATCCATCAGGTGGGCTAGCTTGCATGTTGGACCGATCTAGTACTAGCAACGAATAGGATTGGGATGCATAGATGCCAATGACGTAGGGCGGCTGGATACGACAGCGAACCAGGGCGTCATCAGTTCACCACCACCCTCTCCAGCCGTCTTCATCGGCTCAGGTGGTCAATATCTTCTTTTAGTTACTACTCCCTCTCTCCAATAATATAAGACATTTTACAGAAATGTCTTATACTGTGGGGCGGAGGGAGTAAATGCGCAGGGGCATCTACAAGGAGGACTCCTGAAACGGATACGATATCCATATGCAGACGCGTCGGACAAATTAGTAGATAACGATATGAGAGCCGGCAAGTCAACCATGGCCACATACATTTCAAATGGGATTTGAACAAACCGAATGATTTTCTTGCAAACCCAATGATTTTTATTTAAATCAGAACACATTCATTGTATTTTTGACATATTTCATTAAACAAAAGTATCTGAAAGTTAACTTAGCTAGTCTAAATCTTCGCCCGCGTCTGTCCTCTAAGTCCTTGTTGTTTCCATGTCCAGCATCTTTGTCGGCCGTGAGGCCCGGGAAGTGAAGTTGCGAGTCGCCGATGAAGAAGAGTAAAACATGGGCCACACATTGACCCACATGAGGCACGAGGCGCTGTCATCTCCATGTCATACTCTTCCTCGTCATAGTCCGAGGTGAGGTCCACGATGGATGTGGATGGGCCGGCCTCGTGGTCGTAGCGGCGTGGGCGATGCGTAGGTGCTGGTGTTCCCATCCGCGATAGCCGGCGCTACCTGCTCGTCCAATTCCGCCGTGCGAGCGCTGCATGCGGCCTTGTAGAGCACATGCTGCTCCGTGATGAAGTTCGGGCCATGGCCATGGCCGCCACGGTCTCCTCGCTCGCAAACTCGCCGTATATTTGGCCCTCCACCAGCCGATGATGTGCGAGGAGGGTGAGGCTGTAGCGTTCCTCCTCTGCGCGAGTTTGCCATCAATCTGGCATGTGTTCGCCGCGCATGACGACCATGGCAGCCGACCCCAAGGCCGACCAGCTCGTCTGCTCCGTCAAGAGGCTCTCGCACATCGCTCTAGAGCTGGTGCTCATGCGGAGGTGGTGCACGGAAGAGGGGTGGGAAGCGAGAATGGCGTTGTGCGGACCGTGCCGAGTGTGGCCTTGTCTAAATAGCATATGCTGACCAAGACAAGTGGCGGGCTGAGTCAATGTGGGCACCGGACTGGTTTTCTCGGCTGGCACGCCTATTTAATGCCGGCAGTCGGACGGAAGGGCAATGGAAAAAGGTGTAGGCATGGGAGATGTTTTTGGGTGGGACTGGGGTGCCCGATGCAGATGTGGCGATGGTCCGAACGCCAGTAAAGCCCCCTGGTTAGCATTTGGTTTGCGGGAAAACGGACAACCAAACTGTTCCGTGGTCATATACGAGACTACTTGGATGGTAAAGTAGTCTGAACGATTGTGTGTGGTTTGAAGGGTCTATGTTGGAGTGGCTAAAAGGATCTATAGCCGCAACCTGCAAATTTGGACCCTCAAACATCCACGGACGCGCCCGCAGATAGTGACCGAACGGGTCTCAAATTTGGCTATTTGTAACCACAAACCCTATATAGAAAACACTTAATACATGCAAACACATGCACGTCGATCATAGATGTGTAGTCCGTATTTGGTCCGCGGGGCTATTAATCAAATAAGCTCGTAATTAATATTTTTCACATATGTATTAGGCCGGCGTGTTTCAGATGTATAGTCCCCGCTCGCCGAATGAGGAGCTAGTCGACCGGCTTAAACAGCAGGTCGCCCAGAAGCGGTAAGCTTCAGTCATCATTGCATCCTTTGTTAAGAAGATGAATTGTAACTATTAATCTTCTCTACTTATCATAGAGAAGATTAATATTCATGGTCTACCCCCTTCACAAACGGAGCATCGATGCTTGCAGGGCTCTTTTTGTGTCACAGTGTGTCGACTGGGCTATCAACGTACATAATTTTTTATAAATCTCTTTCATTGTTCTAGGGCTATCAATGTATAGGAACGAGATGAACTTAACACTCGATGAACAATCACCGGTTTATGAAATGCAATCGAGTGACAATCATCAGTTTTATGAAACAAGAGAAGCTTGTTGCTATCCATCGGCGCTTCGGGTGGCTGCAGGTTGGACCGCTATGACCTGGAGCGGGGTGCCCGGTCGCGCCCATTCGCCCTTATATCGTCCCTATATTTGGTTCCGATTGGAGGGGTGCCAGTCAGTCCCGACGTTTGTTTCAGGAGTTTAGGGACTAAGTAAGGGGTCCGATTGAGTCACTTCTTTTAACCGAGCACTGACCAAACGGACGATACGGGTGTTTAGGGAGGAAATAGTGGGTCTGTTTGTAGATGCTCTAAGAGCATCTACAGCCGGATATGTCAAATATGGCCCCTCAAACGCCCGCAGACGTGGTCGGGCGCGTCTGCGGGCGGTGACGGGGTATGCCTCAAATTTCACTAGTTGCATCCGGACATCTCATACTAGGTCCTTAAATTCATACAAAGACATGCAGATGAAATAAACCTATGTACTACGTTGATCACCTAACTACCCATTGTCGGAGATGTCGGCGATCTCAGTGCCCGGCTCCGGCAGCATTGGTGCCAGCTGCAGCTCTGGCTCCTCCGACTGCTCCGCTCCGGCCTCCTCCACCTCAATCTCCGCATCGAGTTCGGCGAAGAGCGCGTCGGACGCCGTCTACTTCTGCCAAAGGAACATCCGGTTGGCCTCCACATAGACCTCATCCTGGATGGACTCCAGGATAGCCTGCTGCTCCGCCATCTCGTCGGACTGGGCGACGGCAAACTCCGCCTCCTCCCGCTCCATGTTGAAGCCCGACAGCTGCTGCTCCGGCTACTCCGCCTCCTCCACCTCCATCAGAGCAAACTCCTCCTCCTCCTCTTCCCCGGCTGCTCCTCCTCCTCCTCCTCTGGCTCTGGTGAGTCCGGAGGCAGCTCGGCAGCGATGCGGGTGGCACGAGGCTTGTCTCGCACGAATCTCCTGCTTGATCTCGTAGCGGCACTCCGGCGTGAGCATTGCGTTGTAGATGACCTTCCTCCGGCCATAGCGGAGCACCGAAGCATGGGCAAAGCGCCGAAGCGGGAGGGGGAGGAGGTGGATGGGCTCAAACTGGTGGCGCGGAGAGGGGGGGGGTGGATGGACTAGGGTTGCGGGACTCCGCCCGGGTTAAATAGGCCGATTTGCTCTCGGGCGGCGAGGCGAAACGGCACCACGCTGCGTTCACACCGTGGCAATGAAGGAGGCGTCCGTCGGGCCGCCGGGTTTTCGGGCGAGTCCGCGTGGGACCCCTTTCGTCAGTCCTACTTGACGGACCCGTCCGGACGTCTCCATATCCGCTTCATATTTGGGCTGGATATGAGAGGTGTCTGTCAGCCCGGGCGTTTGAGATCGTTTGAGGCGTTTGTGTGGGTTAAGAAATCATAACCGGACGGGCGACCGAACGTATGAGACGAGTTTGGCTGCCGGGCTGAAGATAGCCTAAGGGGCTGTTTGGTTTGAGACTAAGTTTGACAAAGGTTGCCACATCTAAGGTTAGGCAAGTTTGACCAACTTAGGCGTGTGTTTGGTTCAAGCCACATTTTAGGCAAGCCATACTATGGTCCCACATCACATACACACAAAAAGTGTGGCAAGATTTCCTTAAGCTTGCCAACTTGTGCCTCTCATTTTGAAGAACTAACCTTAGGCAAGTTTGGCAACATTGTATGGTAAAGTGTGGCACTCCTAGACCTAGAACCAAACAGACCCTAAGTCTTAAACTAGGGCAACCCAGCTGGCTGGCCGGCTCCTGAAGCTACTGCACATGAACTGACAATGGCAGGCGCATGTGCATCTATGCTGCCTGCACGCCATGTGCACATACGCATGGAGCAGCTGAAAAGGTGCTCCATGTACAGATCCATATGATCGTCCACGATGCAGGCTACCCAGCCATGATTTGAAAACTCGCCCCGATAAGTCATTGGTGTAAGCAAGCACACACTCTCATTAGTGTTGTCACGGGACG
Source organism: Triticum dicoccoides (assembly GCF_002162155.2). NCBI lineage: Eukaryota > Viridiplantae > Streptophyta > Magnoliopsida > Poales > Poaceae > Triticum > Triticum dicoccoides. Next base: position 43,271,398 of record NC_041387.1, on the reverse strand, counting down.
CGAACATCGCAGAGAGCTTGCATTAATAGTAGCACCTCGCTGTGAATGTTCACATACAATGAACCAGCACATAGGCTCATATAGTATACGCTTTCTATAATCTTTCTCGTACGATCCCTGGCAGGTAGCAGTCGCCGGCTCACAAAGTAATACAACTGACTCATCTGCTTCTTAATCTAAACTCTTGGGTCTCACTAAAGAATTTGCAGCGACAGCATATATGGTGATACCCAGCAAAGCTTGTCTGGCTGTCTGTTTTCGATTAATGCAGTGGCCCTAACCCGAACTCTTTCATGTGGTACTACTATCTCTGATACACATGACAAAGAATCAAAACTTCCATTTCCAAACAAAACGTAACAAAAGAACAGCAGGCTTCCGAATGATTATATCTCCCTGCATGCATTTGATTCCCAATTAAGGGGCCAGGCGCAATGCGCTAGCTATTATAAATCATAATACCATCGCTTGGAAACACTGGCAGCTGGCTCCCTGCTCGAGGTTTCATATTACATATAATATAGTACTAGAAGGGTTTAGGCTCGCTTTGCTGCGGCCTTCATGTTGTTTTGTTTTCATAAAAAATTACTCCATCTATTTCAAGATATAATGTGCATTAGTTTTCTGAAAAGATAAACCTCTTTACATTTTTGTAGAAATATATCAATATCCATCATATCAAATCGAATTGTTTAGATTCATCATGTAACAAATTTTTATATTTTCTTTGTTTAGTATTGTGGATGTCGACAATTTTGGCTATAAACTCGGTCAATGTTAAATGAATTTGACTTTTCAATAAACTAACACACCTTATATTTTAGAACAGATGGCGTATTGCATTGGTTTGGTTAGTGGGAAAGATGATGGAGTGCGTTTTCCTTTTTATTCATAAAATGCGGTGTTTTGATGGGCCTTTCGGTGTGTGACTTTGTGTTGTCTGCTAATCAACCCATACTTATGTGGGGGGAAATTCCGCGTTGATGGTTGCATGTACTATATTGATGCTACAGTATTATATGTTGATATTTCTTTTTTCTTACGTGATGAGAGGGTGCGCGGGATTGGCATGGTTTTATCGGACGATTGATTTGAAAAGTTGTTGACCCAGTCAAAATCAAGAACCAAATCCAATATTTAATTTCTAATGGAATGTGAGACCTTCAAAATTAGGGAGCATAGTGAATTAAAAGAACTGAGTGAGAAATCGTTTAACCGGTCAAAATCGGTGACCCACTTTCAAATTGGTGACCTCAATTGAATGAGAGGCCTCCAATCCTAGGAAGCTTAGTGATATAGTAGATTACATATGATATAATATATATACATGATAATATGATTGTTGGAACCCGTAACTACCAAAATGTGCTAATAAAAACCTATCTATACAGATGAAGTCATGTTAATTAGCTTAATGAATTAACTTCTAAAAAAGTTCTACCTAACTAGCTCATCTAAAACAACTCATATTCTTCCTCATTTACAAATTATTATTGGTCAAGAGCAAATTTTGGATGATATGTGTGAGGAGTTTATGTTGGGAAACATATAGTAGAAAACAAAAAAAATCACCCTATGAACACCCAGAAACAACATGAAGATCCATAAACGGTTTGGATCTCAGTCGTTGCCGACTCCGAGTAGTAGAGAAGTAGACGAGTCGGTGTAGATCATACTTGGAGTCCCTCGAACCGTACATGAACGATCCCTCTAACGAAAGACCAAAAACACGGTCTCTCTACTTGGTTGCAAGCGTACGGTCTTCACGATTCACCAACGCTTTGCCGTCTAGAACTAATCATCGCCGTAGAATTAGAGGAAGGAGATTAGAACCACTTCTAATTATGACGATTAGAGGATCTAGGTCAAGCTCTGATTGATCAACTAGGATCAAATAGACCTAGAACTAGAGAACTAGAGGAGGCTCCAAAACATGTGTACTCAAAAGGTGCAACAACCTCTAATATATATAGGTTGAAGGAGGAGTATGGGGCGCCACAAGAGGAGGGAAAGTCTCCCTCCCTTGGCCGGCCAAGGGGAGGGGACTTTCTCTCCAATTCGGCCTCCTCCTCTCCTTTCCATCGGGAGAAGGGGGTGCCATCCTTGTTGGGCCCTTGTGGCCCAAGTTACCTTTCACCTCTTTGCCTTTTAAGGCCCGTTGATATTAAATTAAATATAAAAGTCAACTAACAATTACTAGAGACTTTTATTATTAATTTAACATCACCGAAAACAGTTTCCACCTATATATTATTTATCGGAAATACCCGTTATTGTCCGATAAACTCCGAAACTCTTCTAGTGACCCTGCAACGCTTCTTGTTCCTCTCAAAACTATTTTGAATATTCATGAAACTATTTTACAAATATATTCTCATTATTCTCGTCCTACTAACACTCAGTAGATTTTGATTATCTTAAGCTTGTGACCCTATAGGTTCGTAAAACATAGACATGAACGAAACCCCTTCGTTGAATTACCGATAGCGGAACCATGGACGTCCATATCGATCCCTATGTTTACACGAATGACATTCGAGTGAACCTTGGGTTATCATGTGATGTTCCATTTGCTTGACTAAGTAGAGTTTTGCAAGGGCACATGGCTATTGTAGCACTTTCATGTGATAAGTAGAGTGTTGAACCCACAGGGAGCAAATAGGAAGACACTTCCAACCCCACAACTACGTCCTTTGTGTAGCTACGTTCACACCCAAACCGTAGTTTGGAAATAGCCTATTGAAAGGATCGATATGTTTGATGGGAAGGGGGGTGAATAGGCAACTACCAATTTTTAACTCTTCTTAACAAATTAGGGTTAGCAACATATAGGTTGTCTAAAAATGTAACTAGGTGAGCAACCTATATGATGCTAACAACACAAGCAACACAAAAGCAAAGGATACAACACAAGTAAAGCTTGCACATAGTAAAGGTAAGAGATAACCACAAGTGGAGGCAGTGGGGATGATGATGAGTTACCGAAGTTCCTTCCCTTTGAGAGGAAATACGTCTCCGTTGGAGTGGTGTGGAGGCACAGTGCTCCCCGAGAAGCCACTAGGGCCACCGAATTCTCCTCACTCCCTCACACAATGCGAGATGCGTGATTCCACTAGTGGTGCCCTCGAAGGCAGCAACCTTAACTTTACAAACAAGGTTTGGGCTCTCTTCACAACCGAATTGGGTGTTCCCAATAACACCACAAAGCTTCACCACAATGGAATGTGGCTCCAAGGTGACCTCAACCGTCTAGGGTGCTCAAACACCCAAGAGTAACAAGATCCACAAGGGATTAGTGGGGGCAATCAAATTTCTCTAGGTGGAAGTGTAGATCTAGGCCTTCTCAACCAATACCTAAAGAATCAACAAGTTTGATTGGCTAGAGAGAGAGAGAGATCGGGCGGAAATGAGCTTGGGAGCAACAATGGAGCTTGGGGAGGAAGAGGTAAGTCAACTTGGATGAGATGACTCCCTTATATAGTGGGAAAAGAAATCCAACCGTTATGCACCCACAGCCCATGCAAAAGTGGTAGTACCGCTCAGGAGAGCAGTACTTCCGCTGACACAGATGTTCAAGCCATTGTGTACAACTGAGCATGTCAGGAAGGCGGTAGTTCCATCGAAGCGGTACTATGATTCCCACCAGTGGTATTTTCTCTTAGTATTGTTCATCAGCAGCAGTCCAAGATAGTAGAGGAAGACAGGGCGGTATTGCCGCCTGGGGTGGTAATACCACTGGGAACTGCCGCTCTACTTCTGCCCGTGGGACAGACCAATCCTGAACACAGAAAATGAGCGGTACTCCCCGTGGCACAAGCCAGCGGTAGTTCCACTTAGCCAAAGAGAGCCCAGTAAGCCCGTGGCAAGTCATGGTACTTCCGCTTAGCCAAAGAGAGCCCAGTCAGCCCGTGGTAGTAGAGAGACAGTTAGGCCCCGTACTACCACAAGAGCGGTACTAGCGTGCGTAACTGCCTCTCTACTACCACCTGTTTACGGAACCCTCAAAATAGGCGGAAGTAGGAGCCGCACTGCACAGCAGCAGTACTGCTGGGGCGGTACTCCCGCGGGACAGAGCGGTACTACCGCTTAGGCTGTTCTGTCAGGTCCCAAGCACAAAGGGGAACAAACTCATGAGATGGGAAAGAAGGAGGGTGCAAAGAGATAGTGTACGTGTTGATTCCACCCAAACCTCTCCGAAGCGGACCCCCTCTTTAGTACAGTGATCATATGACTCAAATCCATCGAAAAATGAAACAAAGAAAAAACACCCTCTTCGTAAAGGTCCTGAGGGGTTCAAATCATCTTTGTGCCATAAGAGAGATTATCTGAAATGTTCAGTGCACATGATTAGTCCGCAAAAGCATTGTCATCAATCACCAAAAACACTGTGGGAGAAATATGCCCTAATTAACAATCTCCCCCTTTTTGGTGGATTGATGACAATACGGGATTTACACAAGGATATGATAGGATAACATGCAAACCCAACATCTACCAAATATAGACGGTCTCCCCCTAGATGTGTGTACTAATTGGGTATGCCTTTGGAATGCAAAGCACACACACTAGTATCAACACTCCCCCTATATTTTATAGACTGACAATACTTGCATCACCAATATAAGATGATTAAACAAGCATGCAAGTTAGTCGCATGTTGATACATCCATTTTGCATCATGTTTTTATGTTCATATTTATTGCATTATGGACTGTTATTTCACATTATGGTACAATAGTTATGCTTTTTCTCTCTTATTTTATAAGATTTATATGCAGAGGGAAAATGCCAACAACTAGAATTCTGGACATGAAAGGAGCAAATCTGATATACCTATTCTACACTACTCCAAATGTCCTAAAACTTTACATAGAATTGTTTTGAAATACATAAAAAATATTGGGCAAATAAACTACAGAAGGCGACCCACCAGGTGGCCACAAGCCTGGGGGCGCGCCCTACACCCCAGGGTGCGCCCCCTGATGTCTGCTAGAACTACGTCGGTATTTCCCCAAAGAGGAAGGGATGATGCAGTATAGCGACGGTAGGTATTCCCCTCAATGATAAGACCAAGGTTATCGAACCAGTAGGAGAACCTACTCACACAACGTAAACAACACCTACACACAAATAACAAATACTCGCAACCCGATGTGTTAAAGGTGTTGTCAATCCCTTTCGGGTACGGTGCCTCAAGATAGGCAAATAACATGAGATAAACTGGTAGATAGGAAAAATAAATCACGGAAGAAATAAATTGCAGCAAGGTACTTTTGTATTTTTGGTTTAATAGATCTAAAAATAAATGCAAAGGAAAATAGGTCACAAAGGCAAATATGATGAAAAGAGACCTGGGGGCCGAAGGTTTCACTAGTGGCTTCTCTTGAGAAAAATAGTAAACGGTGGGCAAAAAATTACTGTTGGGCATTTGATAGAACTTCAAATAATCACGACGATATCCAGGCAATGATCATTATATAGGCATCACGTCCAAGATTAGTAGACCGACTCCTGCCTGCATCTACTACTATTACTCCACACATTGACAGCTATCCAGCATGCATCTAGTGTATTAAATTCATGGAGAAACAAAGTAATGCAATAAGAATGATGACATGATGTAGACAAGATCTATTTATGTAGAAATAGAACCCATCTTTTTATCCTTAATAACAATGATATATATGTGTCGTTTCCCTTTCTGTCACTGGGATGAAGCACCATAAGATCGAACCCATCACAAAGCACATCTTCCCATTGCAAGATAAACAACCATGCAACTCGATAAGATGTGAATACATCAAGATGCTTAAACTAAAAATGGTAACCCCATTTTGAGCTTAAACGATGAGTATGACCTATGATCAAGTGATCTCACTTGACTCCTAAGTCAACATACTCTAACATAGGTGACTTTGTCGCCGACCATCTCTAGATAAAGTTCTCTCGTGTTCTTTTCTGTGCTCTTGCATTTGTCTCATGCATGGTTGTTTCCCCTTTCAAAAAAAACTTCATCTAGATTTCTTTCTTTTCTGTTTGCTCTGCATTTCCAGCATCCAATTTATTGCATATCATTCAGTTAATTCCTTGCAAATCATTGTGAGATCTTACTTGTCTAGTGAGCTGAGGTGACAAGTGTTTTCTCTGCGATGAACTCGGTTTCACCGATTTGTTGTTTTCGGTCCAACCGAATCCTTTCGGTGCAACCGAAGCATACCACTCGGTGCCACCGACTTCACAACAGGAAAAACATATTGCCACTTATACCTCTTTACTTTTGATCCATCTCCACTCAATGAATCTTGTCCTCTACAAGCATCACATTTTTATCAGTGCTTTGTACTGTGACTCAAGGACCAAACCCATTCACGACAAATCCAGAAGGCCCTTCTTGGAAATTGATGTCAAAGGGGGAGAGAGAGATCACATCAAAGCTTATCACTTCCAAAGGGAGAGAGAGAGTATCACTTCCACAGGGGGAGAGAGAGATCTCCAGGGAGAGAGAATACTCAAGAAGAGAGTAATCCTCAAGGATTCTAGATGCTTGGTGTTCAAGAGGACAGATGCCACATGTCTTCTTGAGGGGAAAGACATGTTCGTATGTGCTTATTTGCATTATCTCTGATTTTGCATTAGCTCTGATTTTCTGTTCCCTATCTTCTCCTAGTATCCCATGCTAGATTCAGGGGGAGCAAGACATCTAAGGAAAAGAAATCATTTAAATTCATTGCATATCTTTACCTTTGTGGACATGTCTAATCCAATGTGGTACTTAGTACTGATTCTCTACATGTCATCCCAGTCTTGGTATTATTGTGGTTTCTTCTGTTTGCTCTGGCTAGTAGGTGTATCTGTGTTATCTAACCTTCTTTACGCAGGTTCATTCCATCCTAAGCCAACTCAAGACCACAAGGTAAGGATATGCATCACAGTCATGTGTATGAGGAATTCTTGCCGTTGTACATATTGTTTGCAAGAAGGACTTATGAGCATGAAGGTACATTTCCCACATACACATTTGTTGCTATCTTTTTCTCTGATGCATATGGCCAAGATACATGTAACACTTTGCTTACTCTGACATGTTCATGCATTCACATGCTTCTATATTCCATATTCACATGATTGCATACATGTAGGGGGAGCCTATGCTTGTTATATGTCTTTCCAAAGCTTTACTTGCCATTCTCTATATCTTTATCTAAAGCTTTGATGTATGTTGCCATCAATTACCAAAAAGGGGGAGATTGAAAGCACAAGTGCTCCCTGGGTGGTTTTGGTAATTAATGTCAACATATCTCTTGTTGGACTAACACTTTTACCTAGTATGTTTCAGACAAGTTCAACAATGGAGTGGCATGGACTAAAGGATGTGGAACCCCTTCAAGATGCTAAGGACAAAGGATTGGCTCAAGCTTCAAGCTCAAGACTCTTCATTTTATATTTTAGTGATCCAAGATCACATTGAGTCTATAGGAAAAGCCAATACTATCAAGAGGGGATGAGGTGTTTCTTAATGGCTTACTTGCTCAAAGTGCTTAGTGATATGCTCCAAAGCCCTCAACTACTTTCCTACATCCACACACCTGACCTAAACCTAAAGTCAAACTCGGCCCCACCGATTCTTTCTATCCGGCACCACCGAGTTCAGATGTCATAGCCACTGCCACAAACCCTAGGCAAATCGGTCTCACCGATAGGGATCTCGGTCTCACCGAGATAGGATTGTAATCTCTCTGTGTATGTCCATTATCAAAATCGGTCTTACCGAGTTTGAGCAATCGGTACTACCAAGATTACAATGCAAACTCTCTGGTTAACTTATTACCAAAATTGGTCCCACCGAGTTTGAGTAATCGGTCCCACCGAGTTTGCCTGTCCAACTCTCTGGTTAGCTTATTACCAAAATCGGTCTCACCGAGTTTGTGTAATCGGTCTCACCGAGATAATGTTATGCCCTAACCCTAACCATATCTGTCCTACCGAGTTGCATGTCAGTCCCACCGAAAATCCTAACGGTCACTAGGTTTACTAAATCGGTCTGACCGAGTTTGTTAATTCGGTCCCACCGAGATTGGTAAATTGTGTGTAACGGTTAGATTTTGTGTGGAGGTTATATATACCCCTCCACCTCCTCTTCATTCATGGAGAGAGCCATCAGAACAAACCTACACTTCCAACTTACCATTTCTGAGAGAGAACCACCTACTCATGTGTTGAGGCCAAGATATTCCATTCCTACCATATGAATCTTGATCTCTAGCCTTCCCCAAGTTGCTTTCCACTCAAATCTTCTTTCCACCAAATCCAAATCCTGTGAGAGAGAGTTGAGTGTTGGGGAGACTATCACTTGAAGTACAAGAGCAAGGAGTTCATCATCAACACACCATTTGTTACTTCTTGGAGAGTGGTGTCTCCTAGATTGGCCAGGTGTCACTTGGGAGCCTCCAACAAGATTGTGGAGTTGAACCGAGGAGTTTCTAAGGGCAAGGAGATCGCCTACTTCGTGAAGATCTACCGCTAGTGAGGCAAGTCCTTCGTGGGCGACGACCATGGTGGGATAGACAAGGTTGCTTCTTCGTGGACCGTTCGTGGGTGGAGCCCTCCGTGGACTCGCGTAACCGTTACCCTTCGTGGGTTGAAGTCTCCATCAATGTGGATGTACGATAGCAACACCTATCGGAACCATGACAAAAACATCCGTGTCTCCAATTGCGTTTGAAATCTCCAAACCCTTCCCTTTACATTCTTGCAAGTTGCATGCTTTACTTTTCGTTGCTCCTATACTCTTTGCATGCTTGCTTGAATTGTGTGAAGATTGCTTGACTTGTGCTAAGATAGCTATAATCTGCCAAAGACTAAAATTGGGAAAAGGCATAGTTTTTAATTGGTCGAGTAGTCTAAACACCCCCCCTCTAGACTTACTTCTCGGATCCTACAGAGATGCCTGTAGAGCATCTTTATAATCATCCAGTTACATTGTGATGTTTGATAGAACACAAGGCATTCCTCTGATATGCGGGAGTTGCATAACCTCATACTCAAAGGAGTATGTATTTGACATGAAGAAAGCAATAGCAATAAAACTGAACGATCAATGTGCTATGCTAACGGATTGGTCTTTTCCATAACATCATTCTCCTATTGATGTGATCCCATTCATCAAATGACAACACATGTCTATGGTTAGGAAACTTAATCATCTTTGATTAACGAACTAGTCTTGTAGAGGCTTAGTACGGACACGGTGTTTTGTCTATGTATCAACACATGTATCAAGTTTCCGGTTAATACAATTCTAGCATGAATAATAAACATTTATCATGAAATAAGGAAATACTCCCTCCATTCCTAAATATTTGTCTTTTTAGAGATTTCAATGGACTACCACATACGGATGTATATAGACATATTTTAGTGTATAGATTCACCCATTTTGCTCCGTATGTAGTCACTTGTTGAAATCTCTAGAAAGACAAATATTTAGGAATGGAGGGAGTATAAAATAACAACTTTATTATTGCCTCTAGGGCATATTTCCTTCAGTCTCCCACTTGCACTAGAGTCAATAATCTAGTTCACATCACCATGTGATTTAACACCAATAGTTCACATCGCCATGTGACCAACACCCAAAAGGTATACTAGAGTCAATAATCTAGTTCACATTGCCATGTTCTTAACACCCAAAGAGTGTGATCATGTTTTGCTTGTGAGAGAGGTTTAGTCAACGGGTCTGCCATATTCAAATCTGTATGTATTTCGCAAATTTGTATGTCTACAATGCTCTACATGGAGATACTCTAGGTAATTACTCCCACTTTCAATATGTATCCAGATTGAGACTCAGGGTCATGTGGATCGGTGTAAAAGCTTTGCATCATCGTAACTCTTTACGATGAACTCTTTATCACCTCTATAACCGGGAAATATTTCCTTAGTCCTCTAAGGATAATTTTGACCGCTGTCTAGTGATCTACTCTCGGATCACTATTGTACCTCCTTGCCAAACTCGTGGCAAGGTACACAATAGGTTCGGTACACAGGATGACATACTTTATAGAACGTATGGCTGAGGCATAGGGAATGACTTTCATTCTCTCTTTATCTTCTGCTGTGGTCGGGCATTGAGTCTTACTCAACTTCACACCTTACAATACATGCTAGAACTCCTTCTTTGACTGATGCATTTTGAACTCCTTCAAAATCTTGTCAAGGTATGTACTCATTGAAAATCTTATCAAGCGTCTTGATCTATCTCTATAGATCTTGATGCCCAATGTGCAAGCAGCTTCACTAAGGTCTTTCATTGAAAAATTCTTATTCAAGTATCCTTTTATGCTATCCAGAAATTCTATATCATTTCCAATCAGCAATATGTCACCCACATATAATATCAGAAATGCTACAGAGCCCCCACTCACTTTCTTGTAAATACAGGCTTCACTTTAAGTTTGTATAAAACCATATGCTTTTATCACCTCATCAAAGCATATATTCCAACTCCGATATGCTTGCACCAGTCCATAGATGGATCACTAGAGCTTGCACACTTTGTTAGCACCTTTAGGATCGACAAAACCTTCTGGTTCCATCATATACAACTATTCCACATCCATTTGCCAGATTTCATAAAATGTGGAAATTGCTAACATGATTCGGATGAACTTAAGCATCGTTATGGTTGAGAAAGTCTCATCGTAGTCAACCCCTTGAACTTGTCGAGAACATTTTGCGACAAGTCGAGCTTTGTAGACAGTAACATTGCCATCAGTGTCAGTCTTCTTCTTAAAGATCCATTTATTCTCTATGTATTACCGATCATCGGGCAAATCCACCAAATTCCACACTTTGTTCTCATATATGGATCCTATCTCAGATTTTATGGCCTCAAGCCATTTGTCAGAATTTGGGATCATCATAGCTTCTTCATAGTTTGTAGGTTCGCCTTGGTCTAGTAACATGACTTCCAGGACAGGATTACCGTACCACTCTGGTGCGGATCGTGCTCTTCTTGACCTATGAAATTCAGTAGTAACTTGATCTGAAGTTTCATGATCATCATCTTTAGCTTCCTCTCTAGTTGGTGTAGGCACCACGAGAACAATTTTCTCTGATGTACTACTTTCCAATTCAAGAGAAGGTACATTTACCTCATCAAGTTCTATTTCCTCCCACTCACTTCTTTCGAGAGAAACTCCTTCTCTAGAAAGGACCCATTCTCAGCAACAAAGATCTTGCCTTTGGATCTGTGATGGAAGGTTTATCCAATTGTTTTCTTAGGGTATCCTATGAAGATGCACTTCTACGATTTGGGTTTGATCTTATCAGGCTGAAGCATTTTGACATAAGTGTCGCAACCCCAAATTTTAAGAAATGGTAGCTTAGGTTTCTTGCCAAACCACATTTTATACGGTGTTGTCTCAACGGATTTAAACGGTGCCCTATTTAACGTGAATGCAACTGTCTCTAATGCATAACCCCAAAACGAGAGACATCATAGATCGCACCATATCTAATAAAGTATGGTTACGACGTTCGAACACACCATTATGTTGTGGTGTTCCAGGTGGCATGAGTTGTGAAACTATTCCACATTGTTTTAAATGAAGGCCAAACTCGTAAATCCAATATTCACCTCCACGATCAGATCATATAGAAACTTTATTTTCTTGTTACGATGATTCTCCACTTCACTCTGAAATGCCCTGAACTTTTTCAATTGTTTCAGACTTGTGTTTCATTAAGTACATATACCCATATCTGCTCAAATCATCTATGAAGGTCAGAAAATAACGATAGCCACCGCGTGCCTCAACACTCATCGGACCGCAAACATCGGTATGTATTATTCCCAATAAGTCATTAGCTCACTCCATTGTTCCAGAGAACGGAGTTTTAGTCATCTTGCTTATGAGGCATGGTTCACAAGTATCAAATGATTCATAATGAAGTGATTCGAAAAGTTCATCCGCATGGAGTTTCTTTATGCGCTTTACACCAATAGGACCTAACTGGCAGTGCCACAAATATGTTGCACTATTATTATCAACTTTGCATCTTTTGGCATCAATATTATGAATATGTGTATCACTATGATCGAGATTCAATAAACCATTTACATTGGGTGTATGACCATAGAAGGTTTTATTCATGTAAACAGAACAACAATTACTCGCTGACTTAAATGAATAATCATATCGCAATAAACATGATCCAATCATATTCGTGCTCAATGCAAACACCAAATAACATTTATTTAGGTCCAGCACTAATCCCAAAGGTAGAGGGAGTGTGAGATGGTGATCTTATCAACCTTGGAATCACTTCCAACACACATCGTCACCTCGCCCTTAACTAGTTTCTATTCATCTTGCTACTCCTGTTTTGAGTTACTAATCTTAGCAACTGAACCGGTATCAAATACCCAGGGGCTACTATGAACACTAGTAAAGTACACATCAATAACATGTATATCAAATATACCTTTGTTCAATTTGCCATCCTTCTTTTCCGCCAAGTATTCGGGGTAGTTCTGCTTCCAGTGACCATTTCCTTTGTAGTAGAAGCACTCAGTTTCATGCTTGGGTCTAGCTTTGGGCTTCTTCATGGGAGCGGCAACTTGTTTGCCATTCTTCTTGAAATTCCCTTTCTTTCCCTTTTGCCCTTTTTCTTGAAACTAGTGGTTTTGTTAATCATCAACATTTGATGCTCTTTCTTTATTTCTACCTTCGCTAATTTTAGCATCGCGAAGAGCTCGGGAATCGTTTTCGTCATCCCTTGCAAATTATAGTTCATCACGAAGTTCTAGTAGCTTGGTGATAGTGACTAGAGAACTCTATCAATCACTATCTTATCTGGAAGATTAACTCCCACTTGATTCAAGCGATTGTACTACCCAAACATTTTGAGCATATGCTCACTGGCTTAGCTATTCTCCTCCATCTTGTAGGCAAAGTACTTGTCAGAGGTCTCATACCTCTCGACACGGGCATGAGTCTGAAATACCAATTTCAGCTCTTGGAACATCTCATATGTTCCATAGTGTTCAAAACATTTTTGAAGTCCCGGTTCTAAGCCGTAAAGCCTGGCGCACTAAATTATCAAGTAGTCATCATACCAAGCTTGTAAACATTCATAATGTCTGTATTTGCTCCTGCAATAGGTCTATCACCTAGTGGTGCATCAAGGAGATAATTCTTCTGTGCAGCAATGAGGATAATCCTCAGATCACAGACCGAGTCCGCATCATTGCTACTATAATCTTTCAACTTATTTTTCTCTAGGAACATAACACAGATAGGGGAGCTACAACGCGAGCTATTGATCTACAACATAATTTGCAAATACTATCAAGACTAAGTTCATGATAAATTTAAGTTCAATTAATCAAATCACTTAAGAACTCCTACTTAAATAGACATCCCTCAAGTCATCTAAGTGATACGTGATCCAAATCAACTAACCCATGTCCGATCATCACGTGAGATGGGGTAGTCATCAATGGTGAACATCTCTATGTTGATCATATCACTGTATGATTCACGTTCGACCTTTCGGTCTCCAGTGTTACGTGGCCATGTCTGTACATGCTAGGCTCGTTAAGTTTAACTCGAGTACCGCATGTGCAAAACTGTCTTGCACCCATTGTATGTGAACGTAGAATCTATCGCACCTGATCATCATGTGGTGTCTCAACACGACGAACTGTCACAATGGTGCATACTCAGGAAGAACACTTATACCTTGAAATTTTAGTTAAGGTATCATCTTATAATGCTACCCTCGTACTAAGCAAAATAAGATGCATAAAGATAAACATCACATGCAATCAAAATATGTGACATGATATGGCCATCATCATCTTATTCTTTTGATCTCCATCTTCAAAGCATCGTCATGATCTCCATCGTCACCGGCTCGACATCTTGATCTCCATCATTTCGTCATGGTCGTCTCGCCAACTATTGCTTCTACAACTATCCCTAACGCATAGTGATAAAGTAAAGCAATTACATGGCGTTTGCATTTCATACAATAAAGAGACAACCATAAGGCTCCTGCCAGTTGCTGATAACTTTTATAAAACATGATCATCTCATACAATAACGTATATCACATCATGTCTTAACCATATCACATCAGAACATGCCCTGCAAAAGCAAGTTAGACATCGTCTACTTTGTTGTTTCAAGTTTTACGTGGCTGCTATGGGCTTCTAGCAAGAACCGTTCTTACATACGCATCAAAACCAGAACGGTGATTTATTAAGTTTGTTGTTTTAACCTTCAACAAGGACCGGCCATAGTCAAATTCGATTCAACTAAAGTAGGAGAAATAGACACCCGCCAACCACCTTTCGGAAAAACTAGTTGTTTGTCTGTCGGTGGAACCGGTCTCAGAACGTGGTCATGTAAGGTTGGTCCGGGCCGCTTCATCCAACAATACCGCTGAATCAAAATAAGACATTGGTGGTAAGCAGTATGACGATCACCGCCCACAACTCTTTGTGTTCTACTCATGCATATCATCTACGCATAGATCTGGCTCATGATGCCACTGTTGGGGAACGTAGCATGCAATTTCAAAAAAAATCTATGCTCAAGCAAGATCTATCTAGGAGATGTATAGAAACGAGGGGGAGAGTGTGTCTATGTACCCTCGTAGACCGTAAGCAACAGCGTTTCACAACGCAGTTGATGTAGTCAAACTTTCTTCGTGATCCACCGATCAAGTACCGAACGTACGGGACCTTCGAGTTCTGCACACGTTCAGCTCGGTGATGTCCCTCGCCTTCTTGATCCAGCAAGTCATCGAGCTAGTAGATGAGTTCCCTCAGCATGACGGTGCGATGATGGTGATGGTGAAGTGATCCTCACAGGGCTTCGCCTAAGCACTACAAAAATATGACCGAGGGTGTAAACGGTGGTGGGGGGGCGCCACACACGGCCAACAATTGATCTGGTGTATGCTAGGCGCCCCCATCCACATATATATAAGTGGGAGGAAGAGGGGAGAGGCCAAGGGGCGCCCCAAGTGGGGCTAAATCCCACTTGGGCTCCTTCCCTGGTTCGACCCCCCTTCCTTGTATAGGCGCCAAGGGAAGGAAGGGGGAGGTGGCGCCTCCTTTTTCGTTTCTCCCTTGAGGAGGGGAAGGAAGGAGGGACTTACCCTCCCCCTTCCTTTCCCTAGGGCTGGCCGGCCTGGTGGAGGGGTGCACCAGCCCTTTGTGGGCTGGTATGTCCCTCCCTTGTCCCATTAAGCCCATATCATTGTCGGGGGTGTCCAAAACCCCTTCCGGTGACCCTATATGTACCCGGTACCCTCCAGAACACTTCTGGTGTCCGAATACCATCGTCCTATATATCAATCTTTATCTCTCAACCATTTAGAGACTCCTCTTCATGTCCGAGATCTCATCCAGGACTCCGAACAACATTCAGTCACCAAATCACATAACTCATATAATACTATATCGTCATCGAACGTTAAGTGTGCGAACCGTACGGGTTCGAGAACTATGGAGACATGATCGAGACACCTCTTCGGTCAATAAACAATAGAGGAACCTGGATGCACATGTTGGCTCCCACATATTCTACGAAGATCTTTGTCGGTCGAACCGTTATGACAACATACGTTATTCCCTTTGTTTATCGGTCAAACCGCACAACAACATATGTTGTTCCGTTCGTCATCGTATGTTACTTGCCCGAGATTCGATCGTCGGTATCTTCATACCTAGTTCAATCTCGTTGCCGGCAAGTCTCTTTACTTGTTCCATAATACATCATCTTGCAATTAACTCATTAGTCACTTTGCTTGCAAGGCTTCTTATGATGTGTATTACCGAGAGGGCCCAGAGATACATCTCTGATACTCGGAGTGACAAATCCGAATCTCAATCTATGACACCCCAACAAACACCTTCGTAAATGCTTGTAGAGCATCTTTATAATCACCCAGTTACGTTGTGACGTTTGATAGCACACAAGACATTCCTCCGGTATCCGGGAGTTGCATAATCTCATAGTCGAAGGAATGTGTATTTGACATGAAGAAAGCAATAGCAATAAAACTGAACGATCAATATGCTATGCTAACGGATGGGTCTTGTCACACACATCATTCTCGTAATGATGTGATCATGTTCATCAAATGACAACACATGTCTATGGTTAGGAAACTTAACCATCTTTGATTAACGAGCTAGTCTAGTAGAGGCTTACTAGAGACATGGTGTTTTGTCTATGTATCCACACATGTATCAAGTTTCCGGTTAATACAATTCTAGCATGAATAATAAACATTTATAATTAAATAAGAAAATATAAAATAAAAACTTTATTATTGCCTCTAGGGCATATTTCCTTCAATAATAAGGCAGCAGTTTCCTCTCAGAAAAGAGAGAGACGAAATTAGTGCTATAGCTAGAAACCATGTTGTGGACGCAATTTATATAAATGGTTCCATTTTTGTTTCCTTTTGTAACAATAATAGTGGATGTCATTTCTTGGTGAAAATGATCATGAGTTGTCCGGGTTTGATCCCTACGGGCTGGATATCATAACTCTTCTAACCGTTTAACCGCAGGTTTGTTCACAGTTGTATTTTCAGAGACGAATCATCCCAAGGAACAATTTTTTTCCGAATGAATTGCACGATCATGGTATAATACAAGCTCATGGTACAGGGTGTCACTGGCTCGTTACTGCGTCTGTGTAGCGTCGCTCGCACGTAAAGAAATGGATGTGCAGCAGTGGCAGGAGCTGTTGATTCACCATGACACATGCATATCGTGTTGGGACAGCTCGACGTAGCACTCGACGATGATCACCGGAGACATGACCAGAGAAGAAGAAGGTGGACACATATGCTTTCTGGGCACACAAACACCCTACCGCCTTTTTCTTTTTTCACTCAAGCACGAACTCGATCAGGGCAACACAATACACATGAGGGGGCATGGTTTTATACCCGCGTGCACTGACACGCTGGCCCGTGCCCTAACGCACCTGCTCAGCCACTCACCACGTCCTGCGTGCTTCGGCTTGCGTGTGCTCATCACGCACGCACGCGATCGCCGCGATCGGACCCCACGCCCGACGCTGTCAGGACACCCACGCATTGCGCCAACTAACCCACACACACACACACACGCATCCATGGACATGCACACACGCACGCGTGCCAGCCACGGGCTGGACCTGACGTGCCCAGAGCACGCGCAACCCGAGCACGTCGTGGCTTATTTTCCTAACAGCCACCCACTAAGCCACTGCCTAGAGGAGTGTCGGCCCGTCGTCGTCGCTGATCTCCGCCACAAGAGCTTGCTCCGTCACATCCGCCTTTCTCGGCCTCGTGTGGTAGCACTGCCGTGGCAGCACTGCCTGTAGTTGTAGCAGCGGCCGCGCCGCTTCCCGCCGTTGCCCGAAGCCGTGCTGCTACCGCTGTCATCGTCGTCGAAGCCGCCACCTTGCTGTCGCCACCGCGCCGCCCACTGAGCCACAGTAAGCATGAGCTGCTCGCCCGTCCGTTCGCCGCCGGCCTGCGCGCCTCTGCGTCCTCTCCTCAAACACCTTGAGCCGTCCCAGTGCCTCCTCGAACGACATCGACTCCACGTCACAGAAATGCTCTATTACGGCGACGGCGGCATACAAACGATCCGGGACGGAGTCCAGGAGCTTCTTCACCATCATCGGGTCGTCCAGCATCGATCCCAACCCCGCGTAGTGCGCTGCCATGCTACCAATTCTGCCGGCGAAGCCGTCCGCCATCCTTAGCCGCTCGAACTCGCCGCGTAGGGTGCCCAGCCGAGCTGCTCTGACCCGAGCTGCGCCAATGAACCGCGCCTTGAGGCTGCTCCACACCTCCGCCGCCGTCTTCTTTGACGAAACCTGCAGCAGGATGTCCTCGGTAAGCGCGTCGAGCAGGTAAGCCCTCGCTGTCTTGTTCGTCTTTGCGTCGACCACCGCTGCCGCGTCCGTCAGAGCCACTGCCTCCCACAACCCCTGCGCGTCGAGATTGGCCTTGACCTTGATCACCCACACGATGTATTTGACACCGGTGAGCGTCGGGCACTGCAACGACATCGTGCTCCCCGCTCCGCCTGCTTACGGTACGAGAGACATCAACGTCGGTCACCTCTCCTGCCGCATGGCTCTAATACCAAATGTTGAGACCGCTCGATGTAGCACTCCACGTCGATCACCGGAGACATGACCAGAGAGGAAGAAGGTGGACACAGATGCTTCCCGGGCGCACAAACACCCTGCCGCACGTATGGCCTTTTTCTTTTTTTACTCGAGCACGAACTCGCACACACGCACATATCCACGGTCACACACACACACACGCACCCGCGCTCGCTACGTGCCGGACCCGACGCACCCAGCGCGCGCACACAGGCGCACGGCCCGAGCCCGCCGTGGCTTATTTTCCTAACATATCGGACAAGGTGAGCAGCTCCTCGAGGTAGTCGGCTCCAAGGTCCTCCAGTTCCAGCACGCAAGTTGGCGATGACGACGAAGGAGCCACCGCCGTCGCTGTCGCCGACGTGCCCGTCCTCCTCTTGTTCTTGGGGTTTCTCTTCCGGATGCAGTGCCGGCGCTTGAGCGCGAGAGCAGGCGAGTCCCCCGCGGCTGCAGCGGCACGGCCGACGCCGAGACCGAGCGCGCGCAGCGACTCCTGTACAAGCTTGACGGGGAAGTTGAGCACGGCGGCCGGGCCGCGCACGGAGAAGGCGGCCTGGTCGTAGGCGAGCGCGGCGGCGTCCGGGGTGTCGAAAGTGCCGAGCCAGACGCGGGCGCCGTTGCGGGTGGAGTCCCGGATCTCCGCTGCGTACTTGCCCCACGGCCGCTTCCTCACCCCGATGAGCGGCGAGTCCGGCGCACTACCAGCGCTCCTGCCAGGATCCGATGCCGGCCACGCGGCAGGCGCCGTCATGATCTCGCCGCGTGGGCTGCTGTTGCCGTTGCCGGCGTCCCAGGCAGAGGCGGGAGGTGTAGGGGAGGAGGGTGAGCTGCCATTGCTGCTGCTGGTGGCTTCTTCCATGAGGAACGAGAGTAGCTGGTGGTCGATCACCATGTCAGCATGAGCCTGAGTAGCGTGCTGGTGATGCGTGTGGTGGGCACCGGAGGAGAAGGAGATGGAGTAGCCGTGGCAGTAGGAGGAGTGATCATCTCCAGGTAGCTGATCCATCGGGTCGACAGGGTTTGAAGATAATGAGGCGAGCATGCACGTAAAGTGTATACAATCCTTAAATAGCCAAGAAACGATCTAAGGAGGGGAGAAGAATCTTCTTAAGGTAGCTAGACGGGGCAGACAAGCTTTGACTTGCAACGATAGAGCGTACTAGTAAAAGAAACTTGCTCCATCCATCAGGTGGGCTAGCTTGCATGTTGGACCGATCTAGTACTAGCAACGAATAGGATTGGGATGCATAGATGCCAATGACGTAGGGCGGCTGGATACGACAGCGAACCAGGGCGTCATCAGTTCACCACCACCCTCTCCGGCCGTCTTCATCGGCTCAGGTGGTCAATATCTTCTTTTACTTACTACTCCCTCTCTCCCATAATATAAGACATTTTACAGAAATGTCTTATACTGTGGGGCGGAGGGAGTAAATGCGCAGGGCATCTACAAAGAGGACTCCTAAAACGGATACAATATCCATATGCAGACGCGTCGGACAAATTCGCAGATAACAATATGAGAGCCGGCAAGTCAACCATGGCCACATACATTTCAAATGGGATTTGAACAAACCGAATGATTTTCTTGCAAACCCAATGGTTTTTATTTAAATCGGAACACATTCATTGTATTTTTGACATATTTCATTAAACAATAGTATCTGAAAGTTAACTTAGCTAGTCTAAATCTTCGCCGGCGTCTGTCCTCTAAGTCCTTGTTGTTTCCATGTCCAGCATCTTTGTCGGCCGTGAGGCCCGGGAAGTGAAGTTGCGAGTCGCCGATGAAGAAGAGTAAAACATGGGCCACACATTGACCCACATGAGGCTTGAGGCGCTGTCATCTCCATGTCATACTCTTCCTCGTCATAGTCCGAGGTGAGGTCCACGATGGACGTGGATGGGCCGGCCTCGTGGTCGTAGCGGCGTGGGCGATGCGTAGGTGCTGGTGTTCCCATCCGCGATAGCCGGCGCTACCTGCTCGTCCTATTCCGCCGTGCGAGCGCTGCATGCGGCCTTGTAGAGAACATGCTGCTCCGTGACGAGTTCGGGTCCTGGCCATGGCCGCCACGGTCTCCTCGCTCGCAAACTCGCCGTATATTTGGCCCTCCACCAGCCGATGATGTGCGAGGAGGGTGAGGCTGTAGCGTTCCTCCTCTGCGCGAGTTTGCCATCAATCTGGCATGTGTTCGCCGCGCATGACGGCCATGGCAGCCGACCCCAAGGCCGACCAGCTCGTCTGCTCCGTCAAGAGGCTCTCGCACATCGCTCTAGAGCTGGTGCTCATGGCGGAGGTGGTGCACGGAAGAGGGGTGGGAAGCGAGAATGGCGTTGTGCGGACCGTGCCGAGTGTGGCCTTGTCTAAATAGCATATGATGACCAAGACAAGTGGAGGGCTGAGTCAATGCGGGCACCAGAGTGGTTTTCTCGGCTAGCACGCCTATTTAATGCCGGCAGTCGGACGGAAGGGCAATGGAAAAAGGTGTAGGCATGGGAGATGTTTTTGGGTGGGACTGGGGTGTCCGATGCAGATGTGGCGATGGTCCGAACGCCAGTAAAGCCCCCTGGTTAGCATTTGGTTTGCGGGAAAACGGACAACCAAACTGGTCCGTGGACATATACGAGACTACTTGGATGGTAAAGTAGTCCGAACGATCGTGTGTGGTTTGAAGGGTCTATGTTGGAGATGCTAAGAGCATCTATAGCCGCAACCTGCAAATTTGGACCCTCATACATCCACGGACGCGCCCGCAGACAGTGACCGAACGGGTCTCAAATTTGGCTACTTGTAACCACAAACCCTATATAGAAAACACTTAATACATGCAAACACATACACGTCGATCATAGATGTGTAGTCCGTGTTTGGCCCGCGGGGCTATTAATCAAATCAGCTCGTAATTAATATTTTAAACATATGTATTAGGCCAGCGTGTTTCATATGTTTAGTCCCCGCCTGCCGAATGAGGAGCTAGTCGACCGGCTTAAATAGCAGGTCGCCCAGAAGCGGTAAGCTTCAATCATTATTGCATCCTTTGTTAAGAAGATGAATTGTAACTATTAATCTTCTCTACTTATCACAGAGAAGATTAATATTCATGGTCTATCCCCTTCACAAACAGAGCATCGATGCTTGCAGGGCTCTTTTTGTGTCACAGTGTGTCGACTGGGCTATCAACGTATATAATTTTTTTTATAAATCTCTTTCATTGTTCTAGGGCTATCAATGTATAGGAACGAGATGAACTTAACACTCCATGGACAATCACCGCTTTATGAAATGCAATCGAGTGACAATCATCAGTTTTATGAAACAAGAGAAGCTTGTTGCTATCTGCCGTCGCTTCGGGTGGCTGCAGGTTGGACCGCTATGACCTGGAGCGGGGTGCCCGGTCGCGCCCATTCGCCCTTATATCGTCCCTATATTTGGTTCCGATTGGAGAGGTGCCAGTCAGTCCCGACGTTTGTTTCAGGAGTTTAGGGACTAAGTAAGGGGTCCGATTAAGTCACTTCTTTTAACCGAGCACTGATCAAACAGACGATACGGGTGTTTAGGAAGGAAATAGTGGGTCTGTTTGTAGATGCTCTAAGAGCATCTACAACCGGATATGTCAAATATGGCCCCTCAAACGCCCGCATACGCGGTCGGGCGCGTCTGCGGGCGGTGACGGGGTATGCCTCAAATTTCACTAGTTGCATCCGGACATCTCATACTAGGTCCTTAAATTCATACAAAGACATGCAGATGAAATAAACCTATGTACTACGTTGATCACTTAACTACCCATTGTCGGAGATGTCGACGATCTCAGTGCCCGGCTCCGGCAGCATTGGTGCCAGCTGCAGCTCTGGCTCCTCCGACTGCTCCGCTCCGGCCTCCTCCACCTCAATCTCCGCATCGAGTTCGGCAAAGAGCGCGTCGGACGCCGTCTACTTCTGCCGGAGGAACATCCGGTTGGCCTCCACATAGACCTCATCCTGGATGGACTCCAGGATAGCCTGCTGCTCCGCCATCTCGTCGGACTGGGCGATGGCAAACTCCGGATCCGCCTGCTCCATGTTGAAGCCCGACAGCTGCTGCTCTGGCTACTCCTCCTCCTCCACCTCCATCAGAGCAAACTCCTCCTCCTTCTCTTCCCTCCCTGCTGCTCCTCCTCCTCCTCCTCTGGCTCTGGTGAGTCCGGAGGCAGCTCGGCAGCGATGCGGGTGGCGCGAGGCTTGTCTCGCACGAATCTCCTGCTTGATCTCGTAGCGGCGCTCCGGCGTGAGCATTGCGTTGTAGATGACCTTCCTCCGGCCATAGCGGAGCACCGAAGCATGGGCAAAGCGCCGAAGCGGGAGGGGAAGGAGGTGGATGGGCTCAAACTGGTGGCGCGGAGAGGGGGGGGGGGTGTGGATGGACTAGGGTTGCGGGACTCCGGCCGGGTTAAATAGGCCGATTTGCTCTCGGGCAGCGAGGCGAAACGGCACCACGCTGCGTTCACACCGTGGCAACGTAGGAGGCGTCCGTCGGGCCGCCGGGTTTCCGGGCGATTCCGCGTGGGACCCCTTTCGTCAGTCCTACGTGGCGGACGCGTCCGGACGTCTCCATATCCGCTTCATATTTGGACTGGATATGAGAGGTGTCTGTCAGCCCGGGTGTTTGAGGTCGTTTGAGACGTTTCGTGTGGGTCAAAGAAATCATAACCGGGCGGGCGACCGAACGTATGAGACGAGTTTGGGTGCCCGGCTGAAGATATCTAAGTCTTAAACTAGGGCAACCCAGCTGGCTGGCCGGCTCCTGAAGCTACTGCACATGAACTGACAATGGCAGGTGCATGTGCATCTATGCTGCCTGCACGCCATGTGCACATACGCATGGAGCAGCTGAAAAGGTGCTCCATGTACAGATCGATATGATCGTCCACGATGCAGGCTACCCAGCCGTGATTTGAAAACTCGCCCCGATAAGTCATTGGTGTAAGCAAGCACACACTCTCATTAGTGTTGTCACGGGACGCGAACATCGCTGAGAGCTTGCATTAATAGTAGCACCTCGCTGTGAATGTTCACATACAATGAACCAGCACATAGGCTCATATAGTATACGCTTTCTATAATCTTTCTCGTACGATCCCTGGCAGGTAGCAGTCGCGGGCTCACAAAGTAATACAACTGGCTCATCTGCTTCTTAATCTAAACTCTTGGGACTCACTAAAGAATTTGCAGCGACAACATATATGGTGATACCCAGCAAAGCTTGTTTGGCTGTCTGTTTTCGATTAATGCAGAAGGCCCGAAGCCGAACTCTTTCATATGGTACCACTATCTCTTAAATACACATGGCAAAGAATCAATATGAACTTCCATTTCCAAACAAAACAAAACAAAAGAACAGCAGGATTCCGAATGATTGTATCTCCATGCATTTGATTCCCAATTAAGGGGCCAGGCACAATGCGCTAGCTATTAATCTAGTACTATCACTTGGAACACTGGCTGGCTCGCTGTTCAAGGTTTCATAGTGTACATATGTATGATGTACTACTAGAAGGGTTTAGGTGCCTTTTGCTACGCCGCTCATGTTGTTTTGTTTTCATAAAAAAATCACTCCATCTATTTCAAGATATAATGTGTATTAGTTTTTTGAAAAGTTAAACCTCTTTACATTTTTATAGACATATATCAATATCCATAATATCAAATCAAATTTTTTAGATTCATCTGCAACAAAATTTTGTATTTTATTTATTTAGTATTGCGGATGTTAACATTTTTGCCTATAAACCTGGTCAAAATAAACAAATTTGACTTTTCAATAAAACCTAATACACCTTATATTTTAGAACAGAGGGAGTATTTGGTTTGGTTAGTGAGGAAGATGATGGAGTGTATTTTCCTTTTTATTCATATAATGCGGTGTTTTGATGGGCTTTTCGCGGTGTGACTTTGTGTTGTCTGCTAATCGATCCATACTCATATGGGGGAAATTCTGTGTCAGTGGTTGCATGTACTATATTGGTGCTAAAGTATCAGATGTTGATATTTCTTTTTTTCTTACGTGATGAGAGGGTGCGTGGGATTGGCATGGTTTTATCGGACGATTGATTCAAAAAGTTGTTGACCCAGTAAAAATCAAGAACCAAATCCAATATTGAATTTCTAATGGAATGTGAGACCTTCAAAATTAGAGATCATAGTGAATTAGAAGAACTGAGTGAGAAATTGTTTAACCGGTCAAAATCGGTGACCCATTTTGAAATTGGTGACCTCAATTGAATGAGAGGCCTCCAATCCTAGGAAGCTTAGTGATATAGTAGATTACATATGATATAATATATATACATAATAATATGATTGTTGGAACCCATAACTACCAAAATGTGCTAATAAAAACCTATCTATACAGATGAAGTCATGTTAATTAGCTTAATGAATTAACTTCTAAAAAAGTTCTACCTAACTAGCTCATCTAAAACAACTCATATTCTTCCTCATTTACAAATTATTATTGGTCAAGAGCAAATTTTGGATTATATGCGTGAGGAGTTTATGTTGGGAAACATATAGTAGAAAACGAAAAAAATCACCCTATGAACACCCAGAAACAATATGAAGATCCATAAACAGTTTGGATCACGGTCGTTGCCGACTCCGAGTAGTAGAGAAGTAGACGAGTCGGTGTAGATCATACCTGGAGTCCCTCAAACCGTACATGAACGATCCCTCGAACAAAAGACCAAAAACACGGTCTCTCTACTTGGTTGCAAGCGTACGGTCTTCACGATTCACCAACGCTTTGCCGTCCAGAACTAATCATCACCGTAGAATTAGAGGAAGGAGATTAGAACCACTTCTAATTATGAGGATTAGAGGATCTAGGTCAAGCTCTGATTGATCAGCTAGGACCAAATAGAACTAGAACTAGAGAACTAGAGGAGGCTCCAAAACATGCGTACTCAAAAGGTGCAACAACCTCTAATATATATAGGTTGAAGGAGGAGTATAGGGCGCCACAAGAGGAGGGAAAGTCTCGCTCCCTTGGCTGGCCAAGGGGAGGGGACTTTCTCTCCAATTCGGCCTCCTCCTCTCCTTTCCATCGGGATAAGGGGGTGCCATCCTTGTTGGACCCTTGTGGCCTAAGTTGCCTTTCACCTCTTTGCCTTTTAAGGCCCGTTGATATTAAATTAAATATAAAAGTCAACTAACAATTACTAGAGACTTTTATTATTAATTTAACATCACCAAAAACAGTTTCCACCTATATATTATTTATCGAAAGTACCCATTATTGTCCGATAAACTCCGAAACTCTTCCGGTGACCCCGCAACGCTTCTTGTTCCTCTCAAAACTATTTTGAATATTCATGAAACGATTTTACAAATATATTCTCATTATTCTCGTCCTACTAACACTCAGTATATTTTGATTATCTTAAGCTTGTGACCCTGTAGGTTCGGTAAAACATAACATGAACAAAACCCCTTCGTTCAATTACCGATAGTGGAACTGTGGACGTCCATATCGATCCCTATGTTTACACGAATGACATTCGAGTGATCCTTGGGTTATCATGTGATGTTACATTTGCTTGACTAAGTAGAGTTTTGCAAGGGCACATGGTTGTTGTAGCACTTTCTTGTGATAAGTAGAGTGTGTCGAACACACAGGGAGCAAATAGGAAGACACTACCAACCCCACAACTACGTTCTCTGCGTAGCTATGTTCACACTCAAACCGTAGTTTGGAAACAACCTATTGAAAGGATCGATATGTTTGATGGGAAGGGGGGGTGAATAGGCAACTACCAATTTTTAACTCTTCTTAACAAATTAGGGCTAGCAGCATATAGGTTGTCTAAAAATGCAACTAGGTGAGCAACCTATATGATGCTAACAACACAAGCAACACAAAAGGAAAGGATACAACACAAGTAAAGCTTGCACATAGTAAAGGTAAGAAATAACCACAAGTGGAGGTAGTGGGGACAAGGATGAGTTACTGAAGTTCCTTCCCTTTGAGAGGAAATACGTCTCCGTTGGAGCGGTGTGGAGGCACAGTGCTCCCCGAGAAGCCACTAGGGCCACTGTATTCTCCTCACGCCCTCACACAATGTGAGATGCGTGATTCCACTAGTGGTGCCCTCGAAGGCAGCAACCGGACCTTTACAAACAAGGTTGGGGCTCTCTTCACAACCGAATTGGAGGTTCCCAATAACACCACAAAGCTTCACCACAATGGAATGGGGCTCCAAGGTGACCTCAACCGTCTAGGGTGCTCAAACACCCAAGAGTAACAAGATCCGCAAGGGATTAGTGGGGGCAATCAAATTTCTCTAGGTGGAAGTGTAGATCTAGGCCTTCTCAACCAATCCCTAAAGAATCAACAAACTTGATTGGCTATAAAGAGAGATCGGGCGGAAATGAGCTTGGGAGCAACAATGGAGCTTGGGGAGGAAGAGGCAAGTCAACTTGGAGAAGATGACTCCCTTATATAGTGGGAAATCCAACCGTTATGCACCCACAGCCCATGCACAAGCGGTAGTACCGCTCAGGAGAGCAGTACTTCCACTGGCATGGATGTTCAAGCCTTGCGTACAACTGAGCATGTCAGGAAGGAGGTAGTTCCATCGAAGCGGTACTACCACTCCCACCAACGCTATTTTCGCTTAGTGTTGTTCAGCAGCAGCAGTCCAAGATAGTAGAGGGAGACATGGCGGTAGTGCCGCCTAGGGCGGTAATACCACTGGGAACTACCACTCTACTTCTGCCCGTGGGACAAACCAATCCTGAACACAAAAAATAAGCGGTACTCCCCGCGGCACAAGCCAGCGGTAGTTCCACTAGAGCGGTACTACCATGGCGAGTCGCGGTACTTCTGCTTAGCCAGAGAGCACCCAGTAAGCCCGCGGTAGTAGAGAGACAATTAGGCCCCGTACTACCACAGAAGCGTTACTACCACGCGTAACTGCCTCTCTACTACTACCCATTTACGGAACCCTCAAAACAGGCGGAAGTAGGAGCCGCACTGCACGTCAGCAGTACCGCTGGGGCGGTACTCCCGCGGGACAGAGCGGTACTACCGCTTAGGCTGTTCTGTCAGGTTCCAAGCACAAAGGGGAACAAGCTCATGAGATGGGAAAGAAGGAGGGTGCAAAGAGAAGTGTACGTGTTGATTCCACCCAAACCTCTCCAAAGCGGACCCCCTCTTTAGTACAATGATCCTACAACTCAAATCCATCGAAAATGAAACAAAGAAAAAACACCATCTTTGTAAAGGTCCAGAGGGGTTCAAATCATCTTTGTGCCATAAGAGAGAGATTATCTGAAATGTTTAGTGCGCATGATTAGTACGCAAAAGCATTGTCATGAATCACCAAAAACACTGTGGGAGAAATATGCCCTAATTAACAATCTCTCCCTTTTTAGTGGATTGATGACAATACATGATTTACACAAGGATATGATAGGATAACATGCAAACCCAACACCTACCAAATATAGACGGACTCCCCCTAGATGTGTGTACTAATTGGGTATGCCTTTGGAATGCAAAGCACACACACTAGTATCAACACTCCCCCTATATTTTATAGACCAACAATACTTACATCAACAATATAAGATGATTAAACAAGCATGCAAGTTAGTCGCATGTTGATACGTCCATTTTGCGTCATGTTTTTATGTTCATATTTATTGCATTATTGACTGTTATTTCACATTATGGTACAATACTTATGCTTTTTCTCTCTTATTTTATAAGATCTATATGCAGAGGGAGAATACCAGCAGCAGCAATTCTGGACAGGAAAGGAGCAAATATGATATATCTATTCTGCATTACTCCAAATGTCCTGAAACTTTACATAGAATTGTTTTGGAATACATAAAAAATATTGGGCGAAGAAACTACAGAAGGCGACCCACCAGGTGGCCACAAGCCTGGGGGCGCGCCCTACCCCCCAGGGCGCCCCCCTGATGTCTGCTAGAACTACGTCTTTATTCCCCAAAGAGGAAGGGATGATGCAGTATAGCGACGGTAGGTATTCCCCTCAATGATGACACCAAGGTTATCG
The DNA here is from genome assembly GCF_002162155.2 of Triticum dicoccoides. NCBI lineage: Eukaryota > Viridiplantae > Streptophyta > Magnoliopsida > Poales > Poaceae > Triticum > Triticum dicoccoides. The sequence goes on along the minus strand of NC_041387.1, from coordinate 43,243,146 downwards.
AACCAGTAGGAGAACCTACTCACACCATGTAAACAACACCTACACACAAATAACAAATACTCGCAACCCGACGTGTTAAAGGGGTTATCAATCCCTTTCGGGTATGGTGCCTCAAGATAGGCGAATAACGTGAGATAAAACCGGTAGATAGGATAAATAGATCACGGAATAAATACATTGCAGCAAGATATTTTTGCATTTTTGGTTTAATAGATCTGAAAATAAATGCAAAGGAAAATAGGTCGCAAAGGCAAATATGATGAAAAGAGACCTGGGGGCCGTAGGTTTCCCTACTGGCTTCCCTTGAGAAAAATAGTAAACGGTGGGAAAACAATTACTATTGGGCAATTGATAGAACTTCAAATAATCATGATGATATCCAGGCATTGATCATTATATAGGCATCACGTCCAAGATTTGTAGACCGACTCCTGCATGCATCTACTACTATTACTCCACACATTGACCGCTATCCAGCATGCATCTAGTGTATTAAGTTCATGGAGAAACGCAGTAATGCAATAAGAACGATGACATGGTGTAGACAAGATATATTTATGTAGAAATAGACCCCATCTTGTTATCCTTAATAGCAATGATATATATGTGCCCTTTCCCTTTCTGTCACTGGGATGAAGCACCGTAAGATCGAAACCATCACAAAGCACCTCTTCCCATTGCAAGATAAATAGATCAAGTTGGCCAAACAAAACTCAAATATTGGAGAATAAATACGAGGCTATAATCAATCACGCATATAAGAGATCAAAGAAGACTCAAATAACTTTCATGGATAAAAACATAGATCTGATCATAAACTCAAAGTTCATCAGATCCCAACAAACAGACCGCAAAAAGACTTACATCATATGGATCTCCAAGAGACCATTGTATTGATAATCAAGAGAGAGAGAGAGAGAGAGAGAGAGAGAGAGGAAGCCATCTAGCAACTAACTACGGACCCATAGGTCTACAAAGAACTACTCACACATCATCGGAGAGGCACCAATGGACATGATGCACCCCTCTGTGATGGTGTCGAGATTGGATCTGGTGTTTCTAGACACTTTGGCGGCTAGAATTGATTTTTGCCGACTCCCCTAGGGTTTCTGGAATATTGGGGTCAAAGAGGCAGTTCAGGGGGCACCCGAGGTGGGAACAACCCACCAGGGCGTGCCTGGGCCTCCAGGCGTGCCCTGGTGGGTTGTGCTCCCCTCGGAGCACCCCCCAGGTGCTTTCCTGGCCCATTGGATGTCTTCTGGACCAAAAAAATCCTCAAAAAGTTTCGCTATATTTGGACTCCGTTTGGTATTGATTTCCTGTGATGTAAAAAACATGCAGACAATAGCAACTGGCACTAGGCACTATGTCAATAGCTTAGTACCAAAAAATGATATAAAATGACTATAAAATGATTGTGAAACATACAAGAATGATAATATAATGATGACCCACAAGTATAGGGGATCTATCATAGTCCTTTCGATAAGTAAGAGTGTCGAACCAACGAGGAGCAATAGGAAATGACAAGCAGTTTTCAGTAAGGTATTCTCTGCAAGCACTGAAATTATCGGTAACAAATAGTTTTGTGATAAGGTAATTTGTAACGAGTGACAAGTAACAAAAGTAACATGGGGCAACAAGGTGGACCAATTCTTTTTGTAGCAAAGGACAAGCCTGGTCAAACTCTTATATAAAGAAAAGCGCTCCTGAGGACACATGGGAATTATTGTCAAGCTAGTTTTCATCATGCTCATATGATTTGCATTCGTTACTTTGATAATTTGATATGTGGGTGTACCGGTGCTTGGGTACTGCCCTTCCTTGGACAAGCATCCCACTTATGATTAACCCGTCTCACAAGCATCCGCAACTACGAAAGAAGAATGAAGGTAAACCTAACCATAGCATGAAACATATGGATCCAAATTAGGCCTATGAAGCAACACATAAACTAGGGTTTAAGCTTCTGTCACTCTAGCAACCCATCATCTACTTATTACTTTCCAATGCCTTTGCCTAGGCCCAAACAATGGTGAAGTGTCATGTAGTCAACGTTCACATAACGCCACTAGGAACAAACGTAACTACTCACAACATACATCTCATCAAAATATCGAACGAATACGAAATTCACATGATTACTTATAACAAGACTTCTCCCATGTCCTTAGGAACAAACGTAACTACTCACAAATCATATTCATGTGCATAATCAGAGGGGTATTAACATGCAGTAAGGATCTGAACATATGATCTTCCACCGAATAAACCAACTAGCATCAACTACAAGGAGTAATCAACACTACTAGCAACCCACATGTACCAATATGAGGTTTTGAGACAAAGATCGGATACAAGAGATGAACTAGGGTTTGAGAGGAGATGGTGCTGGTGAAGATTTTGATGTAGATTGACTCCCTCTCGATGGTGATGACGATGGCGACGGTTTCCCCCTCCCGAAGGGATGTTTCCCCGTCAGAACAGCTCCGTCGGAGCCCTAGATTGGTCCTGCCTAGGTTCCGCCTCGAGACGGCGGCACTTTGTCCCGAAAGCTTCTCTATGATTTTTTCCAGGGAAAAAGACACCATATAGCAGAAGATGGACGTACTGGGCCTGCCAGGGGGCCCACGAGGCAGGGGGGCACACCCAGGGGGGTAGGGCGCACCCTCCACCCTCGTGGATGACTGGTGGCCCCCTCTGGTGCTTTCTTCGCCCAATATTTTTAATATATTCCAAAACTGATCTCCATGAAGTTTGAGGACTTTTGGAGTTGTGCAGAATAGGTCTCTAATATTTGCTCCTTTTCCAGTCCAGGATTCCAGCTGCTGGCATTCTCCCTCTTTTCATGTAAACCTTATAAATTAAGAGAGAAAAGCATAATTATTGTGATATAACGTGTAATAACATCCCATAATGCAATAAATATTGATATAAAAGCATGATGCAAAATGGACGTACCAACTCCCCCAAGCTTAGACCTTGCTTGTCCTCAAGCGAAATCCGATATCGACAAAATATGTCCACATGCCTTGTGATAGAGGTGTCGATAAAATAAAATACGGACATGAGGGCATGATGATCATCTTTAGAACAACAACATATATATTGTCATATGATTTCTTATTCTAAAGTAACAATCTATTCACAAGGTAAAGTATGAATCAGAAACTTCATTGAAAACTAACAAACCATGATCTCATCATTGAAGCAATTGCAATTTATCATAACATCGGAAAGAGTCAATATAAGTCCACATACTCAACTATCATTTAGTCTTTCGTAATTTCTAATGCTCATGCAATACTTATGGGTACAAAGTTTCAATCGGACACAGAGAAAGATAGGGGCTTATAGTTTCGCCTCCCAACCTTTTACCTGAAGGGTAATGTCAACAATAATACTTTATGAAAACCTACATCCAAGTGGATATATATATCAGGATCTTTCCAACACATATTGAATGCTTTCCAAAGGATAAAATGTAAAAACGAAAGGTGAAGATCACCATGACTCTTGTATAAGGGTAGAAGTTAAAAAATAAAAGATAGGCCCTTCGCAGAGGGAAGCATAAGTTGTCATGCGCTTTTATGGTTGGATGCACAAAATCTTAACGCAAAATAACATCACTTTATATTGCCACTTGTGATGGGGACCTTTATTATGCAGTCCATCGCTTTTATTTCTTCCATATCACAAGCTCGTATAAAGCTTATTTTCTTAACACTAATAGATCATACATATTTAGAGAGAAATTTTTATTGCTTGCACCGATGACAACTTACTTGAAGGATCTTACTCAATCCATAGGTAGGTATGGTGGAATCTCATGGCAAAACTGGATTTTAGGGGTGTTCGGAAGCACAAGTTGTATCTCTACTTGGTGCAACGAATTTGGCTAGCATTAGGGGGAAAGGCAAGCTCAACATGTTGGATGATCCATGACAATATTACTTATTCGGATATAAGGAAACATAACCCATTACGTTGTCTTCCTTGTCCAACATCAACTTTTTAGCATGTCATATTTTAATGAGTGCTCATAATCATAAAAGATGTACAAGATAGTATATTTATGTGAAAACCTCTCTTTCTTTATTACTTCCTATTAATTGCAACAATGACCAAAATTATGTTTGTCAACTCTAAACAACTTTTATTCATCATACTTTTTATATGTGAAGTCATTACTCTTCCATAAGATCAATATGATCATTTTATTCTTTCTTTAATTCCCTCAAGATCATAGCAACATAGCAAAAGCCCTTAACTCAAAACTACTCTTTATTATATATAACTCACGGACTCGATTACATAGATAGAGATCAAAACAAAACTCAAAGCTAGATCATACTAAAACTTTATTCTACTAGATCAAGATATAACCAAAAGGATCGAACTAAGAAAAAGGTAAAAGATAGAAGTGTGATGGTGATACGATACCGGGGCACCTCCCCCAAGCTTGGCAGTTGCCAAGGGGAGTGCTCATACCCATGTATTTATGTCTCTTTCTTAGGTGGTGGTGATGATGGAGTTGTTGATGATGTAGGCTTGTCGCACATCGAGCGAAGGAGATGCTCCAATTTACGAATGATTCCCTTGAGTGTGGTGATATGCTCTTGCAACAAAATATTTTCACGCATGAGATACTTGTTTTGTATGCAAGCTATTTCAATGATTTTGAAAGCTTCAATTTAAGTAGGGGTGAGATGATTGTAGTAAGGTTGAAGGATGTCTTCTTCTTCTGCTGCCAGGACGTGATCTTCCGCGGCCTTATGATATGTCTCCAATGTATCTATAATTTTTGATTGTTCCATGCTATTATATTACCCGTTTTGGATGTTATGGGCTTTACTATACACTTTTATATCATTTTTGGGACTAACCTACTAACCGGAGGCTCACCCAAATTGCTGTTTTTTGCCTACTTCAGAATTTCGAGGAAAAGGAATATCAAATGGAGTCCAAACGGAATGAAACCTTTGGGACCGATCTTTTTGGAACAAACGCAATCCAGGAGACTTGGAGTGGACGTCAAGAAGCAGCCGAGGCGGCCACGAGGGTAGAAGTCGCGCCCTAGGGGGGCGCGCCCCCTGCCTCGTGGGCCCATCGTGGCTCCCTTTACCGACTTCCTTCGCCTATATATATCTACGTACCCCGAATACATCCAGGAGCACCACGAAACACTATTTTCACCGCTGCAACCTTCTGTACCCGTGAGATCCCATCTTGGAGCCTTTTCCGGCGCTCCGCCGGAGGGGGAATCGATCATGGAGGGCTTCTACATCATCGCCAAGGCCTCGTCGATGAGTTGTGAGTAGTTTACCACAGACCTTCGGGTCCATAGTTATTAGCTAGATGGCTTCTTCTCTCTCTTTGAATCTTAATACAAAGTTCTGCTTGATCTTCTTGGAGATCTATTCGATGTAACTCTTTTTGCGGTGTGTTTGTCGAGATCCGATGAATTGTGGGTTTATGATCAAGTTTATCTATGAGAAATATTTGAATCTCCTCTGAATTCTTTTATGTATGATTGGTCATCTTTGCAAGTCTCTTAGAATTATCAGTTTGGTTTGGCCTACTAGATTGATCTTCCTTGCAATGGGAGAAGTGCTTAGCTTTGGGTTCAATCTTGCAGTGTCCTTTCCCAGTGATAGCAGGGGTAGCAAGGCACGTATTGTATTGTTGCCATCGAGGATAAAAAGATGGGGTTTATATCATATTGCTTGAGTTTATCCCTCTACATCATGTCATCTTGCTTAATGCGTTACTCTGTTCTTATGAACTTAATACTCTAGATGCATGCTGGATAGCGGTCAATGTGTGGAGTAATAGTAGTAGATGCAGGCAGGAGTCGGTCTACTTGTTGCGGATGTGATGCCTATATACATGATCATGCCTAGATATTCTCATAACTATGCACTTTTCTATCAATTGCTCGACAATAATTTTTTCACCCACCGTAATACTTATGCTATCTTGAGAGAAGCCACTAGTGAAACCTATGGCCCCCGGGTCTATTTTCCATCATATAAGTTTCCAATCTACTTTATTTTGCAATCTTTACTTTTCAATCTATATCATAAAAATACCAAAAAATATTTATATTATCTTATTATCTCTATCAAATCTCACTTTCGCAAGTGGCCGTGAAGGGATTGAAAACCCCTTTATCGCGTTGGTTGCGAGGTTGTTGTTTGTTTGTGTAGGTACGAGGGACTTGCATGGAGCCTCCTGCTGGATTGATACCTTGGTTCTCAAAAACTAAGGGAAATAATTACGCTACTTTGCTGCATCACCCTTTCCTCTTCAAGGGAAAATCAACACATGCTCAAGAGGTAGCACCTTCTTAATCTGATCACCTTCATTGATTTCCCCGAGTTCTTCTCGCTTCATCTCTATCTTCATTAGTCAAGCATCGTTGCCCGCATTGTTGGAGGAGGGGGACGACATGATTCCTGACCTTGAAAAACTCTGGTAGAAAACAACTCAAAATGAAAACAGGAGATTTCGTCGTGGTATGGTGGTCAAAACCTTCGGGAGATTATATAATAAATTTTTACCAACCAAAAGAAGTATTGTGCAAGAAAACGGAGTTAGGAGGGCACACGAGGTGGCCACGAGGCAGGGGGCATGCCCAGGGGTAGGGCACGCTCTCCACCCTCGTGGATGCCTCGTGTCCCTTTCGGACTACTTTTAATTTTGCTAATTTTTTAAATATTCCAAAACGGAGAAAAATTGCTATTTGAGCAGTTTTGGAGTCGGTTTACTTACCGTACTACATACCTATTCCTTTTTGGAGTCTGAAACGTTCTGGAAAGTGTCCCTTATGTACTCCTCTAGGGTTACAGTGTTAATAACATTGGTTTCAACATTTATTGGATTACCTGAGATATAATGTTTGATTCTTTGACCGTTTACCACCTTTGGATTTGTGCCTTCGACGTTGTTGATTTTGATGGCGCCGGAACGATAGACCTCCTCGATAATGTAAGGACCTTCCCATTTAGAGAGAAGTTTTCCTGCAAAATATCTTAAACGAGAGCTGTATAGCAAAACATAATCACCTACATTAAACTCACACTTTTGTATCCTTTTGTCATGCCATCATTTAACTTTTTCTTTAAACAACTAACTGGTACCATATGGTGCTATACAAACGGTTTTTAACCTCTTTCCGCATTGGCATTTGGAACCATCGCCTAGTGAGTGTGGGCGATAGGGGGTCCTTCCCACACGACCCAGAAACTGTCGGGGATGGGCGAGCGGCTACTGACGATCCCCATAGAACAAATGTATGAGAAGCCACACCAGTCCCACATGTTACATCTCGATGTTACGTTTTTTTTCAGAGAGACATCCCAAACGATTAGGCCGCTATAGTCGTGTGAAAAAGGTGGACATCAACATTTAATCTGCCGATATGTTTGTGATAGGTACGTTATCGCACATGGTTCAAGAATGTAAATGTATGTGGTGCCTCTACTAACACCAACGTGTACATTTTCGTAACTGTGTGCGATTGGTATTCCTATCACACACACACACTGGTTTGAAATGTTTGTTGTATTACCATGAATCGCACACGAATATGAGATGAAACCGTGTGTGCGTCTGATGGGCATCGCAAATGTTTCACGTCAAAGAACCGTCCGTTTTCTTTTTCCATCACACACGTTTTTTCTTTCTAACCATGTGCATATTATCTTATTCGCTCCTGTATATTTTTTTGGCTGTAATTTATTATCCGGATTGGAAATTTTGAAATATGAAATGTGCAATTCAAATTCTCAGCACAATGGTTCAACAACGAATCCATAAATAGAATTGTCAGTACAATATGTTCAGTAATTACAGGATTAGACAACAATAACTATGATGAACCACAATATTTACAAGCGGTAAAGGTGAAGAGACAGGTGTAAATCATTTTGACTACCAATGTTGTTGAAGAAGCGGAATGCTTATAATGTGCCTTCCTGCATGCCATAGGCACGAACAACTTTTGTCCAACCCCTTGTGACGATCGCCCGCTCATCCTTCACCGCCTTCAAGAAGACTTCTAGAGCATTATCATGGTAGCATGAATTATATACTTTAACCTTAGTTGCCTCCACTCCGGTCATGTAGTTTGCAAGGTAATCATCAGCAAATACCTTCGGAAACCACTAAAAAGAGAAAATATTAGATCATGAGGTCTAAGAGAGTAACTTGTTGTGGGCAGGGGGAAAAGGCAACAGATTACTTACCATCCTAAAGTTCACTGATGTCTTGGACAAAGTGTAAATAAAGAGCTTAATTCCCATCACCAGTTTCTTTTGCCTAACAGTCTTTCTTAGTTTCCTCACTTGACGCTTGTTCATGAATATCTCATTGCCCCATACGCAAAAGGGATCGAAGCGTGGATCGGTACCGCTCATATACGTACCTACAAGCAACAAATAAATGTTAGAAGCTAAATGAGATTGCACAAATGATGTAAAATACAACTACCTACATTCCTAAGTACAAGTATTTTTAGAGATTTCAATATGAACTACATACGGATGTATATAGAATTATATATAGATACAATTTAGATTAGAATCTAGATTCAAATACTTTTCTCCTTATGTAGTCTATATTGGAATCTCTAAAAATACTTAAATTTAGGAATAGATGGTGTATAAGACATGGGATGCAGCTAACCTCGACGGCAAACCACAAATCGCCCATTGTAGCCCTATGTAAGTACATGGAAAGCCAATGTTAACTACAACAGGGTTAACATCCACCAAAAATAGCAAATGTTACTAAAACGGTAGCATCTGTAGTAATATCTTCATTGCAAAAGAGTAGCCTGGTAGCAAAGGACGGATTAAAAAATGGATACAACTGTTAATTGCAATAGGCTTAACAGCATCCTAATTCATGCTTTGTAAGATTGTAGCCATTGAAATACAATTGTTTAAAAATGGATACAACTGTTAATTGCAATAGGCTTAATGGCCATTGAAACCAGTACTGACAAAAATGCAATTGGCAGAGTTAAACATCACAAGGCAGGTGCTGCCAAAGCAGATAATGGCCCAGTTGTCTATAAAAAGGTAGGGGAAATAGCTAAAATGTGTTAGGCATGTTTACTACAAGATGCTTAAGACATCGACCGTACAAAACATAGCCATTAATTGCAACTGGTATTGGTAAGATTGAACTGGTGAGTTCATACTTGGTAAGTCCTGAGAGGTAGTTGCTGGTGAGGGAGTCCTGGATTAGGGGGTCCTCGGACATCCGGACTATATACTTTGGCCGGACTGTTGGACTATGAAGATACAAGATTGAAGACTTCGTCCCGTGTCCGGGTGGGACTCTCCTTTGCGTGGAAGGCAAGCTTGGCAATCCGGATGTGTAGATATCCTTCTCTGTAACCGACTCTGTGTAACCCTAGCCCCCTCCGGTGTCTATATAAATCAGCGGGTTTAGTCCGTAGGAAGGAGAACAACAATCATATCATAGGCTAGCTTCTAGGGTTTAGCCTCTACAATCTCGTGGTAGATCAACTCTTGTAATACTCATATCATCAAGATCAATCAAGTTGGAAGTAGGGTATTACCTCCATCGAGAGGGCCCGAACCTGGGTACATTATGTCCCCCGCCTCCTGTTACCATTAGCCTTAGACGCATAGTTCGGGATCCCCTACCCGAGGTCCGCCGGTTTTGACACCGACATTGGTGCTTTCATTGAGAGTTCCACTGTGTCGTCACGATAAAGGCTTGATGGCTCCTTCAATCAGCTACAACGACGCAGTCCAGGGTGAGGTGTTTTCCCCGGACAGATCTTCGTATTCGGCGGCTTCGTACTGCGGGCCAACTCGCTTGGCCACCTGGAGAAGATCGAGAGCTACGCCCCTGGCCATCAGGTCAGGTTTGGAAGCTTAAACTACACCGCCAACATCCGCGGAGACTTGATCATTGACGGATTCGAGCCCATGTCAGGTGCGCCGAGCAGTCACGACGTGCATGACCTAGATCTACCATTGGACGATGTTCGGGAGATCACACCTATGGCTGCCCCGGCTGTTAATCCGGAGCAGATCATGCCATCCGAGGACGGGTGGATGGACCCCGCCACGGAGGCTGCACACTCGGCGGTGTTAGGGCCGAGCACAGACTTCGCCTCCAATGAGATATGTGTCATCGGACCCTCGGACTCGTCTCTGGCCATAGGCTCCGAACCGCGTGCATCCACGCCTATGGAATCTGATTGGGCACCGATCATAGAGTTTACCTCCATGGATATCTTTCAGCACTCGCCCTTGGGCGACGTGTTAAATCCATTAAAGTATCTCTCTCTCTCTCTCTGTCAGGAGACTCTTGGCCGAACTATGTCCGGCTTGAGTGGGAAGCAGACGACCAAGAAATTCGTTCCCACCAACCACGCACTTAATAGCCATTGTCCATGACTCAACCGACATGCTTGAATTCGATTCCGAATACATCGACGGTATGGACGACGATGCAGGAGAAGAACAGGAACCACCGCCCACAGGGCGCTGGACAGCCACCTCATCATATGATATATACATGGTGGACACACCCAAAGAAAGCGATGACGATGAGGCAACGGAGGATAATCCTCCTGAGAAGCAATCTAAGCACCGGCGTCATCGGCGCCTCTCAAAGCCCCGCCATAGCAAAAATAGCGATACCGGCACAAGAGACAATAGCACTCCGGATGATGTCGAAGATGAAAACAATCCTGCCCAACCAGACTTCGAGCAGGCCAAACGGGAGGATGGGCAAGTTAGCCCTCATGAACAGGAAACAGATGGAGACTTGGAGGATGATAATTACATGCCCCACTCCGAAGATGAGGTGAGCCTCGGCGACAAAGAATTCATCGTGCCTGAGGATCCCGTAGGCCAGGAGTGCTTCAAGTGTTGGCTTATAGCCACTTCGAAAATCCTGAAGAAAAAAGAGCAGCAGCTTCAAGCTAATCAAGATCTGCTAACAGATAGATGGACTAAAGTCCTGGCAGCTGAGGAATACAAACTCGAGCGCCCAACCAAAAGTTACCCGAAGCGCAGGTTGCTACCTCATTTCGAGGAGGAGGCGCTAGAGCCTACACTACCAGCGCAAGACGAGGCTGACCGGCCACCCTGTGGCCGAGACAAAGCGGCGTATCATCCGGAACACCATCCCACACCCCATTGCCAATCACACAAAAACACCAACGCCCGAGGCTATACGCAGGACCTGCAAGACATATTGGAAAACAAAGCAGGACAGTCAATATCGATCTGCGGATCACGGGGGCGCGCCCCTACGCGAGACAACAACCGTCACGCCGGAAATACTAAAAACAAATCCGGCCGTGCCGAATACAACAAATCAGACTCATTTGAACTACGTCGTGATGTAGCCCGGCACAGAGGCGCCGCACACCCCATATGCTTCACTGACGAAGTAATGGATCATGAATTCCCAGAAGGGTTTAAACCCGTGAATATTGAATCATACGATGGTACAACAGACCCCGCAGAATGGATTGAAGATTTCCTTCTCCACATTCACATGGCCCGCGGCCATGATCTACACGCCATCAAGTACCTCCCACTAAAACTCAAGGGACCGGCTCGGCATTGGCTGAATAGCATGTCGACAAACTCCATTGGCAGTTGGGAGAACCTGGAAGACGCATTCCTTGACAACTTCCAAGGCATGTATGTGCGAACACCGGATGTTGACGATTTAAGTCACATCACTACAAAAAAATACACTTCCGTGATGATACGTGTTTGTCATAGTAGGTCTCGTTTTTTTCATGCATGTACATCCATGACAAATTTACGACAGAATCAAGATAGTCATACCTCTGCTGTCGTAGAAGTGTTCCATGACATTACCAAAATTATCATCACGGAAGTGTCCACTTCGATGACGATAAATCGCGCGTCAGAGAAGTGCTTTCATCAAGGGTGACCGACACATGGCATCCACCGTAACGGAACGCTGTTAAGCTATCAGGTCGGGTTTTGGATCCGATAACCCGTTAACAGCCCCGACCAATGGGGATTTTCCACGTGTAAAATCATCATTGGCTGGAGGAAACACGTGTCGGCTCACCGTTGGGACAGATGTCATCCACTCATTGGACAGAAGGCCCCTATGATACGTTGACACGTGGCACGGCCCAACAGAGGCCCATTCCTGTGAAAAGGCCGACCCATTTGAGTTGGTCAAAAGGTGGCGGGCCGGCCCATGTAAAGCCTGTTAACGGCCTGTTCGCATATAGGCCATTTATAGTCCGCTAACCCAAGGCCCGTTGCGCCCTATCCGGATTAGGCCCAATAGTGTCATCTGGGCCACCCAATATGATTCCAGCCCGTTTTCACTTCTGGCCCATTTATGGCCCATTACGTCTTTCGGCCCACATGAGGCCCTATGTAACTCTTGGCCTATTAACGACCCGTGGTGAAACTGGCCCGTAATGAACAATGTATTACTTTACACCCATTAACGGCCCGTGGTGAAACTGGCCCGTAATGAACAGTGTATCACTTTATACCCATTAAGGGACCGTTATTCCGTTGGGCCGTTTCCAGCCCATGTTATCTTTCGGCCTTCTCAGAGCCCTTTTATTCTTGGGCTCATTTCCAGCATTCGTTTACTTACGGCCCGTTACTGTCATTTTCTGCTTATGGGCAAAATTCAGCCCGTGGTTACAGTCGGCCCATTTGTGGTCCGTTAACACGTTGAGCCGTTTTCATAGCGTCATGAAATACGACCTATTAACGATGGCCCGTTATGGTCGGCCCGTGAATGGACGATTCCAACTCTAGCCCGTTTACGACCATTATGCGGCCTGTTATTGGCTCATGTTTGGCCAATCGATCATACTGCTCGTAAAAGGCCCATTGATGATACGGCCCGTAGAAGGCCCATTGTTTCTGCGGCCCGTAGAAGGCCCACTATTTATACGGCCAGTAGAAGGCCCACTGTTTATACGGCCCGTAGAAGGCCCACTGTTTCTACGGCCCGTAGGTCGAGTGTCACTACAGTAAATATTAGCCCATGGTTATTGTGGCCTAGTTTTAAAAAATAGGTTATTGCAGCCACTAGCAAACCGCAGAAAAAGAACTGCACTGACTACAAGCAAACAAATAAACAAGACAACAAGTAAATAAATAAGCAAGCAACTTACACTAGGCTATCACGGCTATTACACATACTACATCCACTGGGCATCAAGTTCGCCACCAGTGCAAATATAGGGAACACAACAGCATATAAACACCACAGCAAAACAAGTCCAGAACTGAAACCACTTCAGAAGAGCTCAAGAAACAATATCCTGGGTACCCATAATGCTGGCAAGATGCTTAGCAAGCTTATTAACTTTCTCTTGTTTGGCGCTTAAGTCCTCCAGCGCTTGCTGTTGCACTAGAAAGTATGCATCTGAATTCTGTAGGGACTTCCTTAGTCCTTCGGCTTCCTGTCGCATAACATCTGATCGATGTCTTTCAACTTGAAGTTGAGACTAAAGAAGCTGAACTGATTCAGGCAACGAGTTCGAAGAGCTGGTGCCAGCAGTGGTAGCCAGTAACTCAAACACTACATCAAGACATGACTTTGGGGTTGTCTCAGCGTCCTCAATATAGTTTTTATCAGCTTTCTTGGAGACCAACAGGGATGTCTCACTATCTTGAACCTTATCTTCATTACTTCCTTTACCATTGCATAACAGGGTACTCTTCTCCAATATTTTATCCGCGTTCTAAAAGAGAAACAAACAAACACATCTCAGGTTTACAATGTAGTATATGAAACTCATTTTGGTAAACCAGTTCAGTAGTAAGGTGGACAGGATAACAACATGAAACAAACATATATCTATGTAGTATGGTCACTGTATGGTCTATATCATTCTAGTTTATGTTGCCAAATCAAGATAGATACAGTTCGAATCATATCTATTTAAGACAAAGCAGCATAGATAGAATATAAGTGTGGGAAACTACACAACAATAACAACACTTGTAATGTGCATGGCATGAGAACATAACTGTTTATTCAATCGAAACTAAAATCAACATAGAGCAAGTTACAACAGTAAACATCCAAACACGTTGAATAAACAGGTTTAAAACATACCTGTTGCGCCATTGGAGTTTCAATTGCATCCTTCAAATTTGAAATTGGTTGGTATCAGTAAATACAGTGATGCAAGAGCAAAGTAGTATGAACCATAGCTACGGAACCTGACCTGAGAACAATTTTTCTTCTGCTTTAAGCGTTGACTTCGGGTTCGGAGTGGTGGTCCTTATGATTTGGGCACTGCAGTTGCCTTACTAACTGCTCGTGTTTGGGTGCTCTGTGGTGGAGACGGTGCTGTGTCAACGGGAACTGGGTGTCTATCTGCTGGGGTTGGGGTTAGAAGGGGTGTAGCTGGTTCTCTGTCCAACTGGGTAGGGGTACAATCTGCATGAGTGTGGGTTATGTGTGGTGGGGCTGATTCTTGGGCAAGTACAACCGTGGTTCTATCTGCATCGACAGGTAGCACAATCTTTTCTGAAGACCGTGTTTTTACTCCCACATATACTGCCATCACTCCCTCCAATTTAAATGGCTAATAAACAAGAAAAGTAATTGAATGTACAGACATTGTAAGATAGACAGGTGCAATGGATAGTAGGGAAGAAAACAGGGCATGAAATAATTCACATTTATGTTGTCTAAGAAAACAGAATAGCAGGGCATAATTTCACATATATGATGGCTAATTAAAAAGGATAGCATGACACAATTTCACATGTATGATGGCTAACTAAACAGGATAGAATGACATACTTCAAAATATGATGACTATGTAAACAAGATGACATGATATAACTATACGATGTGTCTATTAAAGTGGTTGGCATGCCATAAATCACAAACATGCCGTCGATGGAAACATGATGGCATGATATAATTCACGGATAGAATGACATAATTTAAAATATGATGACTATGTAAACAGGATGAGATGATATAACTATATCATGTCTTTAGAAAATGGGTTGGCATGCCATAATTCAGATACATGCTGTCTATGTAAACATCATGGCATGACATAATTCAAATATATGATTTATATACTAAAGAAGTGAGCAGAGGGTAATTGCATATATGATGTGTCAACTAAGGAGATGGCATTCAATATTGTGTATATGATGTAAAAACTAAGCATTGCAATATAACATATGCATTATATGAGTAATATAACCCTGCCAAGTTTGAGCATACACCTCAGGGGGATAATAGGACTGGTCATCTGCCTCTGAATCCTCCTCTGAAGAGCTATCTGTAACCAGCAAGATATCTGCTTCAGCAGGTAGCATTGTCTGCTCTGAAGACCTTGTTTTCACTCTAGATTTCTCCATCACCAATTCAAATGGCTGATGCATAGCAAGAGCAGTTGAATATACAAACATTGTCGACAAAAGCAATGAGAAATACAAAAAAAGGACGGCATGATATAATTCACATATATGACGCTTGCCTAAACAGCATGGCATTGCATAATTCACATACATAATGCCTTGCAACAAGATAACATTGCATAATTCACATATATAATGTCTTGCAACAAGATGACATTGCATAATTCACATATATGGTAATTAGACACTAAACATGTGGCATTCACACAAAGCATGTCTAAACTAAGCAAATGACATAGCAATGCAAGATACCATACGCACGATATGAGTAACATAAGCTTGCCAAGTTAGGGCATGCACCTCAGGGGGGAAATACGACTGGTCATCTGTCTGTGAATCCTCCTCCGAGGAGCTATCGGTAACCAGCAAGACATGCACTTTGTCAGATAGCATTGTCTGCTCTGAAGACCTTGATTCCACTCCAGATTTTTCCATGACCGTGCCGAATGGCTGATGCACAGGAAGAGTAATTGAATGTACTAAAATTGTTGACAAATTTAACACATAATAAAAAAATGATGGCATGATATAATTCACATATAAGATGACTGGCTAACCAGGGTGGCATTGCAAAATTCACATATATGATGCCTGGCTAGACAAGATGGCATTGCATGATTCACATATACGATAAAGAAACTAAACAGATGGCATTGACACAAAGCATGTCTAAACTAAGCAGATGACATCTTTAATGTATACAGTAAGCAATGCAAGGCACCATATGCATGACATTACCAACATCAGCATGCGAAGTTAGAGCGAAGACCTCATGGGGTAAATAGGAGTGGTATTCTCCTTCTGAATCCCCCTCAGAACAGTTATCTTCCTCTTGATTACGATCCGAAATGGGTGGAGGGGGGCTGCCTTTGCGCCCACCATGGAACAACGTCTGCATGATATTTTATTGCCACACAAGGCTCGTCTCTTTTGCTCTACATGATCAGTTCCATTGTGTACAATAACTGGCATGCATAGGAATAAAACATAGTGAGATTATGTAAGGAGTGCATGCACAAATCCAGAGTGATGGTAGCAAACTGTGGATAGACCCAAAACCAATGATAGCAGGCAAATAATAGCTTTAGTTAAAAAATACAGATAATGGCTCCTTTAATGTTTGTTTGCACCCAACTTGAAACTCATAGTAGACATCGGAGATTAACCAGATAGTAGACATATAGTACTGATTGCTGCCCCAATATGTACCCCACAACCATTTAAATACTCAAGTTTCATCATTAGTTTGGACCTGACTCAGAGTCTAATAGGTGAACACGACGATAATGTAGCATGTCATCATATTAAGCGACACATAACGTAAATAGACACGAAAGAGTGCGGCCTCTCTTGCGGACCCGTGTAGTCCTCAAGGTCATCTGCTCAGTTGATGATGGTAATGCAGTTGTCGTGGATGCTGGCGGCGGGGAAGAAGGTCTGAGGCGGCGAAAGACAGTCTGGAGAGCGGATCCCTGCTATGGTGAACCCTTCCATCGTTGGAGTAGCTGAGCTGGGGTGGAACACAGCGCCGCAGGACCAGGACAAACCACACAAGGTTTTCTTTGGCACATATCTGTAACAGAAGTAATTGAGTAAGGGCTTGTTTGAATTTTAGGATTCTAACAATGCATGGATAGGAAATAGACAGGAATAGGATAGGTATGCACGTGCAAAACAGAGAATTTAAAAACACAGGATTTCTGCCAATCTGGGTGTTTGATTCACAACAATTGGAAGATCACATGATGCAAAAAAGCATGGTGAGATTAAGTCAAACCACAAGAAAATGTACGGTTATAATGCTATTATGCTACTATCTCTTAGTCTTGTGCTTGATTTATAGGAATATGAAAAGGAGGAGAAGTGGAAATTAGAATTCCTATGGTTTTTCTTTCAAGGAGACACTAAAGGAACAAATCCTACAGTTTTCCTTTTCTCCATTCCTTTGCACCAAATTCATGAAAAGTAGTACCATAGGAAACTTTCCAATTCCTATGTTTTTCATTCACTTTTCCTTTCAAGCACTGGTGATTCTAGTAGGAAGGCTTGAGCAAGGAAAATCCTACACTAAAAAAATGTTTTTGTGCTACTTCATTTACTTTGGACCCAGGCCACTGCCATACTAGCTCAACTCCCAGGCCCATCGAAAAGTGCACAGCTCAAACACGCAGAGATAAATAATGATGGCGTTCAAGAGAGTCCATCACGGATAGCTAAGTTGCCTGGTACCTCACTGCTTGTCATATAGTAGGATAAAATAATCGTATTTCCCGTTACTACGAGTGCTCAGTGGATAATATATATAACATGTAGAGTAAAAAAGAGATGCAACAAGTGTACAACCTCTTTGGTGAAGCCATGTCGATCTCAGCGTGATTGGGTTGGCCGGTGAGGATGCTCCGACTGACTTTGCTGTCGGAGGAGGGGAAGAAGATCTTAGGTGTCTGGAGAGGGAGCCCGAGATACTACTCCGCTGTGATGGAGGGTTTCGTCGTTGGAGCAGCTCCGGTGAGTTGTACGACGCCGAGGCTGAAGCAGGACAAGGGAGACAACGAACAACATTAACCTGAGTGGAATTCTAATAGCATCTCCAATACATGACATAAAATACATAACCACAAAGTGCTAGATGTAAAATACATCAGCCGCTCATCTCTGAACTAAACTGTCGAAACTGAACTTAACTGTCGAAACTGAATTTTGCTGTCGAAACTAAATTTTGCTGTCGAAACTGAATTTTGCTGTCGAAACTGAATGCACTAGCAAGGTGAGGCTACACGTCGGTCGAGTGACTTTTTCATCTCTAGTAAGTCGATTTTGCAGCCGTTGGATACGAAATCAAGGGCCTGCAGTTCATCTTCAACCTCCACCCCCTGAGCCGCCAACCACCACCGGCCAAACAGCAGCCCCGCGCCGCCCCGCCCGCCCTGAAAACACTCCCCACCACCAGTCCGCCGCCGCCCTGGTCATCCCTCTAGGCCCCCCATGCCGAGCTTTTTCTCCGGCAATCCCCACGCCACCGCCCCGCCACCGCCGGCGACCACCGCAGTACTTGGGAAAACCCTATACACAGAATCTTAGCAGCAGCGCTGCTGCTAATTAGCAGTAGCGCAGGTGTGGAAAATATGCTACTGACAAGTGTTTAGCAGTAGCGCGCTCTGTGTAACACTCGCTGCTACAAATATCGACCGACAGTGCCCCCTCACCTCCATTTAGTAGTAGCGCGGTATCGCTAGCCGCGCTACTGCTAAAGCAGTAGTAGTAGCGCGGTTTTTCTGAGGTCGCTGCTGCTAATTTTCAAATTGGACACACTTTTTGTCCCGGTTAGCAGTAGCGCTTCTGACGAAAGCGCGATGCTTCTACTTCCTTACCAGTAGCGCATTTTCCGTCCCGCGCTACTGCTAATCCACACCAACCCACCACCTTTTCCCCATCGTCCCCCCTCCCCCTCCTCTCTTCCCTTTCCCCTACCTTCCACATGCTCCCCCATTACTCTCTCTCTTCTATCTACCTTTCTCTCTCTTCATTACTCCTACCTAACTACACCACCTCCATTAATGCATCTCCTTTCTCTTTTTCCTTCCCCTCCACTAGTTGAAGTTGTCTCCTCCCAAATTAGGTAGCTAGATAGATGTAGGATTTAGTTAAGTGACCTATTTGCCCCCTAACTAGATCTATGTTTGTCAAGAAGAGCTTTGTGCACTTTTGATCTCCCTACAACATCATCTCCACCGTGTGCTCGATCTCGAGATAGGTGATAAAAATTTCATGCTTTTGCAAAATGGAAATATGTTTATGTGTGTGTGATATGTTTGTGGAAATTGTGTGTGTGGCATGATTTGACGCCAAATTGTGCTTTTGAGTTGCCTATGTTTTGCCAAAATGTCGATTTATTTCCGTTTTGGCGAATTCCGGGCGAACTCTAGATCCATATATGTCCTATTTTTAGGGAAGGTCATGCCAAATTTTTGTATGACTTTGATGCATACACGCATTTTTATAATCAATTTGTTTATTATTACCGTGCAGAGTTGACGATGGTCAGTGGAACGATGGTGGACAGGTGGTTGCGGTCGGCGGTGCAGGACATGAAAAAAATAACCGGATAGAGGTTTTATGTCCGTGTCGAAAATGCAAAAGATTAGTTTGGCTTGACCCCTATGACGATGGTCGTGTCGAAGCGACCTGCTCATGACTGGTTTCATGGATGGCTATACTCGGTGGATAACTGAAGATGAGGCTGACGATGTTGAGGATGCTGACGGGGCAGGCAATGATGACACGGGGCAAGACGAAGAGATGATCGATAATGGCGGTGGAGAAGGTGCAGGACATGGCGGAGGAGAAGGGGCCGGACATGGCGGCGGAGAGAACGACATAGACTCCACGCAGCAGAGTTCATTGGTACTAAGTTCAATCGTGCGGGACCCTCATGTTCAAGCATTGCTTCGCAAGGAGACGAGTACTGAGAGAGCTGCTTCTAGAGAGGAGGCTAAGCTGGAGCAACAGGTGGTAGACTCGAACACTCCATTGTATGATGGTTGCAATCCTGAGGTGACCCGCTTGAGTTTCACGCTCCAACTCCTGAAGACGAAGGCTAAAAACAAATGGACCGACACTAGCCTCGATGAGCATCTCAAGTACCTAAAGGATGTTCTTCCCGCGGGTAATCTATGTCCTACTAGTGTTGATGAGGCCAAGAAGATCGTGTGCCCTCTCGATCTGCCACATGTTAGATACCATGCATGCATCAACGATTGCATAATTTATCGGAAGGAGCACGCGGAAAAAATAAGTTGTCCGGTGTGCAATGCTTCTCGATACAAGAAGGCCAGGAAGAAATGTCCCCAGAAAGTTGTATGGCACTTACCGATCACTCCCCGTCTCCAGAGGTATTTTGTAAGTCCCAAGGAAGCAAAGCTAATGCGCTGGGACGCGGAGAGGAAGAAGCCCGATGATGGAGATGATCCGAAGCTGAGACACGTGAAGGATGGAAGCCAGTGGAGAGTGTTGAACAGATTCTATCGGTATTTGAATGTGATGCAAGGAACATTGTGCTCGGCGCATGTATCGATGGCATGAATCCGTTTGGCAACCAGAACACCAACCATAGCACATGGCCCGTGTTTGTATGGATGTACAACTTCCCCCCTGGTTGTGCATGAAATCGAAGTACATTCACATGAGCATGCTTATTCAAGGGCCGAAACAACCAGGAAATAATATTAATTTGTATCTGGGGCTACTTCAATAGGAGTTAGACATGTTATGGAAAACACCGGCCAAGACATGGGATGCCAGCAAAGGCGAGTATTTCAACATGAGAGTCGTGCTGATCACGACAGTGCAGGACTATCTCGGTTACGGATATGTGGCTGGCCAGGTGTGCCATGGATATTGCGGATGCACGCGGTGCATGGATGATACGACGTCTCAGTAGCTAACGTCAAGGAAAGATGGCGGGTCTGGGAAAATCGTGTACATGGGGCATCGAAGATGGCCTTAACAGGACGACCCATGGAGAAACCGTGGAGATCTATTCAATGGTCACGCTGAGCATCAAGGACCTCCACGTAAGTACTTTTCGTAGCAATCGCTGCAGCTACTGAAGGTAGTAGCAGCGCATTTTGGCCAAATGCGCTGCTGCTACATCCACTTAACCCAAAATTCTCACTATCCCTGCTTCATCCCGCCTTTTCCCCCCAAATCCCCATTCTCTCTTCCCCCGTCGCTCGCCCCCAGACCCCGGCGCCAGCGCTCGCCCCTGACTCGGCCCTCGCCCCTGACCCCGACCCCGGTGCTGGTGCTCGCCCCCGACCCGGCCCTCGCCCCTGACCCCGACCCGGCCCTCGCCCCCGACCCCGGCACC
>NC_041387.1:43207910-43221227 GCF_002162155.2 Triticum dicoccoides | reverse complement strand
ACCCAGGCGCTCGCCCCTACCCCAGCGCGCTCGCCCCCGACCCGTCGGCCCTCGCCTCCCTCCTCTGCTTCCTCCCCTCCCATCCTCGGCCGTCGTCGGGCCTGCCTCCTCGCCCCTGCACCCTCTGTAAACCTCCCCTCCCACTCTCTCTCTCTGCTAGGGTTCGTCGGTTAATTTACTTAGGTTTTAGTTAGGGCAGTATGTTAATTAGGTTATCTATTTAGTTATGAATTTAGCTAGGTTTCAAAATTAGCTGAATTTATATGCAAATTTGAGCTGGACATGTGATATGTGGATATGTCATGTTTGGAAAATGATCTGAGTGACCTATGTTACGCCGGAATGTTGATTCATTTCCGTTCCGTTGAATTTCAGGCGCTCGATATGTCCATTTTTATCAAAGGTCATGCCGAAATTTCCCGTGAATAAAGGCATGATTTGTGCTACATAGTTGGCATATCGAGTGCTGGCACATAGATTTCTTTTTATGTCATTTCTCATTTATTCATACTTTTAGAAATAAATGAGGACACTTAATCAAAGGAAACATGTCGAACAACGAAGAAACTAGGCCTTCTAACCAAGATGCAGACGAGATATATTATGAGGGTGAACAAGAGTACCTCGACTATTTGACTGCTAAGCAAGGTTTGCAAGTCGGCCTTGATGATGGTACTGACGCTGACATCGACACCGACGGCGCCTGCACTGAGACCGGTGGGGAAGGTACCGGTGGGGAAGATACCGGCGGGGAAGGTAGCGGCCCCGATGCCGCTACCGAAAAGAGGAAGCATAAGAAGCAGAGGATGTGAAAACCTAACAAACTAGGGATTGGACGACTTTGTGATCACAAAGATGGCACTTGGCAAGTTTGAGCCGTTAGAGCCGGAAGAACCTCGCAAGTGCTATGGGAACCAAGTAGGATGCATCCTATGGGAATGCGCGAGCATCAACAACGATGAATTAAGGAGTAAAGAACATTTGACGCAGTTGCTCCTAATGAAGTTGCACAAGAGATTCAAGTTCCCCGACCGGGATGATAACATAGAACAACTGTGGGATGATCCGAAGATGAAAAAGATTAACAATCACGCCATGGGCATGTTCAGCAATGATTTGGCCTCCTGGAAAGGGAGGGTGAAACGAGCTATTGAGGCTGATGAACCCTTGTCCAAGATTCTGGAGGAAAATCCGACACTTACGGAAGAGGAGTTCGAAAAGTTCAAGGACACTTGCGCTACCGAGGCAGCCAAGGCTAAGGCTGCGAAATTCAAGAGCCTTCAGCAAAGGAACACGGGGAAGCATCGCCTCGGAAGCCATGGCTACCTCGGTAAAAGGCCCATATGGGATAAGGAGGACGCTGAACGTGAAGCCGCGGGTCTCCCAGACCCCTTCGTGAAGTTCACCAACCCCTTGGAGCGTGACTTCATCAGGGCCCGCTATAAGTGGGACAAGGAGAAAAAGGTTTTTTACACGGACTAGATCATGAAGAAATTGATTATACTATTGGAGAAGCAACACCGGCTTGCAGCTGAAAGCCCTACTTCTCCGATGAGGCCCAAGTGGGACACCCCTCTCAACCGGGCCTTGAACGAACTTAAGGGATTCCATTTGGGCTAGCGGCCGCAATATGGTCGTGTGCACGGCGCTGGAGACGGCGCCACGTGGAAGCTGATTTACGACGAGGGCCCGGAGGCCAAGAAGCAAAAAAAGAAGTTTAGTCAGGCGGACATCGACGCGAAGGTGAAGCTTGCGGTCAAGAAAAAAGCAGCTGAGGACGTGAAAAAAGCAGCCGAGGACAAATATGAGTTGCTACAGCAGGCAGTCAATGCAGTTGTAACTACCTGCAGAAATGATTTCGCTACTAACTTGGTTCCAGTTATCATCAACTGGACGAAGGAAAATCCAGACAAGATGATACACGATTTCCCGTTGCCCAGTTTCATCGGGAGCAACTCCATGAACAACAACACCATCCCACCATCACTTTCTCACGCTACCGGGCCTCCTCTTGCAGCCGCTCCCGCTCATAGCAGCCCGTCCTCAGTCTCAGGCATGCTAGGTGGGCCTTCGTCTTTGGCTGAGCTCGATGCCGTCACGGTAATTACATGTGGCACCAACATATATATATATATATATATATATATATATATATATATATATAAAATATTCCATTTTTGTTGCCTTTCGGTTGTTTTATGCCACAGACATATATGTTTGCAGGAGAAAGAAACCCCGTGCACCATAATCTACTTGATCAAAGGCGAGAAGGTAGACGTGGGAAAGGGAATGATAATGGACCCCTCGCAACCCACGTTCCACAACCAGCCGATCCCCGTTGGGCACTTCAGGGTTAGCTTGACCAGTGTGAAATCAGGGCACGAGGATTTGCCTCCTCTAGTACAGCATGTGGGAGCGGACGACGAGACCCCGCCACGGATTGGAAGCTGCAAGGGTTGGGTGCTGCTATGGCCGAAGAATCTTATTCGTCTGGAGCCGGCCGAGAGCACACCAATAACCACACATCAACAAGCATGTGCGGAGACCACCACCCCGCCTACGCAATTACCAGCTCCTGTAGTGCCGGGTGAGAGCGGCGGACGACATGATGAAGGGGGTGCAATAGTACTGGCTGATGTAATTTCTTCTGTAGAACAAAGAATGGATGATGAGAAGGAGGTCGACCCTATGGATTACATCAATACAAACGCGTATGACTGTGACATAGATATGATGAGTCAACCATATGACGAATCGGGCTATCAGCTTGCTAATGAGGATATGGATGATATGCCCGGGCAGGGTCGTAGCAGGGATTGCAAAAAGTCTTTCTTCATGAAATCCTCACAGGACACGCCTGAAGATGCCGCCTCAACACAGGCTCAACTAGCCGGGCACGAGGGTCGTACAGTACTTAGCCCGGGAACACTGGGCAGGGGTTAAGGAAGGGTCTGGAAGGTGTGCCCAAGAAAAAGGAGAGGAAGAGATCGGGGAAGATAACTGCCTCCAAACAAGCCAGAGCACATAGCAGCTAGACGATGCATTCTGAAGAGCGTGTACCTGTGAAAGGTGCGGTCATGTTCCATCTCACGGGCGAGCCGATGCTACCGCCGAAACCGCTCGAGGCACTATCAGGTGATCTCAGGAGACTGCACGACCATGTGCTTTCGACTAAGAAAAGCCTACTAGCCTCAAAGGATCCAGGATATCCGACATACACGGCTTGTGTGCCTGAGGGGAAGTGCTATGTCGAGACACGGCCCGCGGAGGTGTTCTTCCTGCGGTTTGACCATATCTTTGAGATGTTTCTAACAAGGCGGCTTGATTTTACAATCGTCTGCCTTTTTGTGCTACATATGAGCTCCACCATGAAGAGTGAATTAGTCTCGCAAATCTGTGTGGCGGATCCGTACTACATGCATGGGTCTTTCTTGAGTCTCGGCGACTTTGAGCATGAAACTGCTAGGGAGTACCTCCAAAACTTCATGGTACAGAATAAGGACCGGAAAATTGTCCTCGTGCCTTATCATCCAAAGTAAGTCAGTTCCGGACAACCCTTTTGTACATTTCAATTATTCCTTCTCTCTCATATGGGGAATAATTTGAGGTGTCTTTTCCCCGCAGCAACAGGCGCGCCATCCTTATCATTCTTTACCCACAAGTCTCCCACGCCGTGTATTTTGACCCTTCCAGAGACTACGAGATAAAAGACTACACCCACATAATGAATATTCTAGATGATGCTCTCCAAGGCTTCAGCTTTAGAGGTGTCCACGTGCAGATCAGGAAACAAAGGAACAAGAAGATGGGTTTCGTGCATAAAACTAACTTCTCCTGCATCCATGTCCCAAAACAAAGCAAGAAGGATGGATTCTACATCGTCCATCTCATGATTCAGTTCAACACGGATCACCAAAAGCTTCGCATAAGAAGCAGAAATGATGATCATATCCACAAGTGGCTAGAATCTCATGGAGAAGCGGATTATAAACTTAGAGATGACTTCTTTCGCATCCAAAGCGACATTGTGAGGATCATCATGAAAGAAGTCATCAATGAGAAGGGGATGTTCCACCACGGCCCTATATCGCGAGCTGACGTCCGAACTCGCATAGGCATGCAACGTCTAGACCTCACGCTGTTCAAGAAGCTAGGGTTCATCCTCAATGATATGGGAGGATGGAACTTCTAGTGATTTATGATGCCGATGATGATGATATGTGTTGGTTGAACTTGTATACTTTTTGTAGTGATGAAACTTTGTGATGTCCACGGTCCCTGCCGAACTTGCGTAACGCTACTTTGTTAGTTCCCGTATGATGACCTGCGTACCTCTAGTTAATTAATTTGTGTACTGTATGTTGCATCTAGTTGCTAACCCTTTCTTTTTCGGTGTTGCTCTAGTATATTTTGTTGCATATATATGATTGTACATCCTCTTCATGAACATGCATCTCTAACAGGTACCTAGTTTCTTGATGGCGAGATGGAATTGCTATGTCGTGTACAAAGGGAAGGTTCTGGGGGTGTAAAACGAGTGGCATGAGTGCCAGGCGCAAGTGAATGGGTTCACGGGCGCCAGCCATAAAGGCTTCAAAAGCAGACAAGAAGGAGAAGCTAGTTACTTGAGGTTCATGCTAACGCGAGAGAGGACTCGTAACCGCCACCTCATGTACTGCATAGTTCCGCTCTCACTCATAGTGATAGCTCTTCTTGCGTATACCTTTGTTTAGATGGATGACGTTGTTGTAGTTGCAAGTATTCGAGACTTGCATGTATCGCTCTTTTCGAGATGATGACAAGATACCACTTTGTGTTGGATGATGATTACGATGAGACTATTTGTATGTATATGCTACGATTACATTTGTGGTCTCGCAGGCATTTGTATGTGTATCATGATGACATTTCTATGTGCTAAAGATTCTTCTATAAAGCCTGTTCAAATACAAAACAAATATGCCGAAAAAACAAAAAACTACTTAATTTAGCAGTAGCGAGTATATAAAAGTTAGCAGCAGCGCCGCGATAGCAGTAGCGCATCCAGGAAAAGCGCGCTAGAGCTACTAGCAATAGCGAGCTTCCGCTAACCGCGCTGCTGCTACACTTGTGTAGCAGTAGTGCCGGTGAGCACGCGCTACTGCTATGTGTTAGCTGTAGCGCCTTATTAGTAGCGCCTCTACTCGCGCTACTGATACACCTAAAACCCGCGCTGCTGCTAGCCTTTTCCTCTGAGGAGCTATCGGTAACCAGCAAGACACGCACTTCGTCAGATAGTATTGTCTGCTCTGAACACCTTGTTTCCACTCCAGATTTTTCCATGACCGTGCCGAATGGGTGATGCACAGGAAGAGTAATTGAATGTACTAAAATTGTTGACAAATTTAACACATAATAAAAAAATGATGGCATGATATAATTCACATATAAGATGACTGGCTAACCAGGGTGGCATTGCAAAATTCACATATATGATGCCTGGCTAGACAAGATGGCATTTCATGATTCACATATACGATAAAGAAACTAAACAGATGGCATTGACACAAAGCATGTCTAAATTAAGCAGATGACATCTTTAATGTATACAGTAAGCAATGCAAGGCACCATATGCATGATATTACCAACATCAACATGCCAAGTTAGAGCGAAGACGTCATGGGGTAAATAGGAGTGGTCTTCTCCTTCTGAATCCCCCTCAGAACAGTTATCTTCCTCTTGATTACGATCTGAAATGGATGGAGGGGGGCTGCCTTTGCGCCCACCATGGAATGACGTCTGCATGAAATTTTATTGCCACGCAAGGCTCGTCTCTTTTGCTCTACATGATCAGTTCCATTGTGTATAATAACTGGCATGCATAGGAATAAAACATAGTGAGATTATGTAAGGAGTGCATGCACAAATCCAACGTGATGGTAGCAAACTATGGATAGACCCAAAACCAATGATAGCAGGCAGATAATAGCTTTAGTTAAAAAATACAGATAATGGCTCCTTTAATGTTTGTTTGCACCCAACATGAAACTCATAGTAGACATCGGAGATTAACCAGATAGTAGACAGATAGTACTGATTGCTGCCCCAACATGTACCCCACAACCATTTAAATACTCAAGTTTCAGCATTAGTTTGGACCTGACTCGGAGTCTAATAGGTGAACATGACGATAATGTAGCATGTCATCATATTAAGCGACGCATAACGTAAGCAGACACGGAAGAGTGTGACCTCTCTTGCGGACCTGTGTAGTCCTCAAGGTCATCTGCTCAGTTGATGATGGTAATGCAGTTGTCGTGGCTGCCGGCGGCGGGGAAGAAGATCTGAGGCAGCGAAAGACAGTCTAGAGAGCG
The DNA here is from genome assembly GCF_002162155.2 of Triticum dicoccoides. Lineage (NCBI taxonomy): Eukaryota > Viridiplantae > Streptophyta > Magnoliopsida > Poales > Poaceae > Triticum > Triticum dicoccoides. Next base: position 43,214,873 of record NC_041387.1, on the reverse strand, counting down.
GATCCCTGCTGTGGTGAACCCTTCCGTCGTTGGAGCAGCTGAGCTGGGGTGGAACCCAACACCGCAGGAGTAGGACAAACCACACAAGGTTTTCTTTGACACATATCTGTAACAGAAGTAATTTATTAAGGGCTTGTTTGAATTTGAGGATTCTAACAATGCAGGGATAGGAAATAGACAGGAATAGGATAGGAATGCACGTGCAAAACAGAGAATTTAAAAACATAGGATTTCTGCCAATCTGGGTGTTTGATTCACAACAATTGGAAGATCACATGATGCAAAAAAGCATGGTGAGATTAAGTCAAACCACAAGAAAATGTACGGTTATAATGCTATTATGCTACTATCTCTTAGTCTTGTGCTTGATGAATAGGAATATGAAAAGGAGGAGAAGTGGAAATTAGAATTCCTATGGTTTTTCTTTCAAGGAGACACTAAAGGAACAAATCCTACCGTTTTCCTTTGCTCCATTCCTTTGCACCAAATTCATGAAAAGTAGTACCATAGGAAACTTTCCAATTCCTATGTTTTTCATTCACTTTTCCTTTCAAGCACTGGTGATTCTAGTAGGCAGGCTTGAGCAAGGAAAATCCTACACTAAAAAAATGTTTTTGTGCTACTTCTTTTCATTTGGACCCAGGCCACTACCATACTAGCTCAACTCCCAGGCCCATCGAAAAATGCACAGCTCAAACACGCAGAGATAAATAATGATGGCATTGAAGAGAGTCCATCACGGATAGCTAAGTTGCCTGGTACCTCACTGCTTGTCATATAGTAGGATAAAATAATCATATTTCCCATTACTACGAGTGCTCAGTGGACAATATATATAACATGTAGAGTAAAAAAGAGATGCAACAAGTGTACAACCTCTTTGGCGAAGCCATGTCGATCTCAGCATGATTGGGTTGGCCGGTGAGGATGCTCCGACTGACTTTGCTGTCGGAGGAGGGGAAGAAGATCTTAGGCGTCTAGAGAGGGAGCCCGAGGTACTACTCCGCTGTGATGGAGGGTTTCATCGTTGGAGAAGCTCCAGTGAGTTGTACGACGCCGAGGCTGAAGCAGGACAAGAGAGACAACGAGCAACATTAACCTGAGTGGAATTCTAATAGCATCTCCAATACATGATGTAAAATACATAACCACAAAGTGCTAGATGTAAAATACATCAGCCGCTCATCTCTGAACTTAACTATCGAAACTGAACTTAACTGTCGAAACTGAACTTAACTGTCGAAACTAAACCTAACTGTCGAAACTGAATTTTGCTGTCAAAACTGAATTTTGCTGTCGAAACTGAACGCACTAGCAAGGTGAGGCAACACGTCGGTCGACTGACTTTTTCATCTCTGGTCAGTTGATTTTGCAGCCGTTGGATATGAAATCAAGGGCCCGCGGTTCATCTTCAACCTCCACCCCCCTGAGCCGCCAGCCACCACCGGCCAAACAGCAGCCCCGCGCCGCCCCGCGCCGCCCCGCCCGCCCCGAAAACACTCCTCACCGCCGGTCTGCCACCGCCCTGACTATCCCTCTAGGCCCCCCCGTACCGAGCTTTTTCTCCGGCGATCCCCACGCCACCGCCCTGCCAACGCCTCACCGCCGCCGGCGACCACCACCCCCATCCTGAACCCTAATATAGATAGTGGGGTACCTCTCCGGCGAGCCCCCCTCCCCACTGCGGTTGGTTCTTCCTTCATCCCGGCGAGCCCACCCCTTGAAAATCGACTGACCCAAAAGTCGATTCAGTCGACTGAAGTGTAGCCAAATTGGAGCAGCATCGCAAGCAAGAGCAAGAGCGAGAGCAGCAACACGAGCAAGAGCAATAGCAAGAGCAATAGCAAGAGTAGACCAGGCAGGGGACCGAGAGCAAGAGTAGAGCAGCAGCGCGAGTGAGAGCTAAAGCAGCAGCAGCTCCTACTGATGTGGACGTCGTCGCCGAGGGAGCGACACCGTGGAGGAAGTGGCCGGCGACGTCGCCGTGGATGGAGCCACGCCGTGTCGGCTCGGGACCGAGCGCCGGCAGCACCGTGATATCGAATCAAGAACAAAATGCAGCGATTAGTGTACAACCTCTTTGGTGGCGTCGATTAGGCCGCCGCTTCATTCGAGGAAACGGTGATGATGATGCTCTTCCGGTGGTGCAGGTGAAGACGGCGGTGTGGGAATGGAGGTGGCACGAAAGACGAGGGGAACATCGGGGCAGCTCCTTGGAGGTGGAGGACGGGGTGGCTGAACCGGCAGGACGATGAGATCGACGACGGATCCTCATCCGGTACGGTGGATGAGGGACGTCGAGGTGTTGCTGTGGACGACGTCGTCAGGGAAGAGGCTCTGGCTGGGTGGCGGACGGAGCAGGGTGTGGGGTTTCATCGCGGGTTTTCGCGGCCTCGATGAACGAATGGGTGGGTGTATTGGATGGCAGTGGGGAACCATGGCTTAGAGACGCGCTTGTCCGAAATGTGGGGTAAGTTATGAAAGTACCCCCCACCGATTTGAGGTAGTTCTTTCGGTTCAGGGGTACCACGGGCATTTCATGTGTCAGGATTTCACAGGAGGTGGGAGTTTTTGCACGCGTTGTAATTTAAGAATAGCAAGGCGCGGGTTTGAGATGGAGGGAGTTGTCGGAGCACAACGAGACAAAGATATATCTTAAATATTTTGGGCTAACAAGGCGTGGGTTGAAGAGGCGGGAGTTCGCAGCATGATAGACAGAGATGCTATCTTCAATTTTCGGCATAACAAGGCGTGGCTTGAAATTTCGGAAGGACAAGCTTAACGTGTACCCAAAAAAAGACAATTTGCACCTCAACACGCACAACACACACACAAACACCATTTAGACTAGAGTAAGGTACACGTGCATTGCACGCATGATATTTGGCAACCAAATTATGAATAAACACCACATTATAGCATGCAAGCTTTGAGTCGTATATGCATGATGTAGATGCTCGTTTAATTCTTATAGTTCATTTCATTCAAAATCATCTAGTTTTTATAAGAAAGCTAATCTATTTTAAGATTCATGGAATTGTTCCTTGTAAGACATAAAGTAAACACAAATAATGGCAAATCATGTAGAAAAACATTTGGGAAATTCTGACACGGAAGATTCTAGAACAAATAAGAAGTGCTTGTGTTTTGATGTTTGTGCATTATGGTTAAGTTCAACCATGGAGTCTTCTAGATTATACATGTGGCGAAATCTGGTGGAATCTAGATGATATCCAACGGCCAATAGTGCTCAAATTTGCCATCTTTGGACCATCGGATTCGCCTCATCCAACGACCATCTTTCAAAGTTAAAGTTACCCGCACACAATATAGAAATATATATAATATAATATAATATATATATATATATATATATATGGGTATAGATATAGATATGTGATGCGAAAGCCGCCCATCATCTCGAATTAGAATAGTGTGTCCACGCACGGATGTGACGTGGGCAAATGATGTGTGCCATCGGTATCTCAAATTCAAATCAGTCTGACCTTGTTCAATGTGTATACATTACAACATGCTCGTTTCCAAACCACACCGTGCAGATCTCCGTTATATTCATGCATGCATGGGTTTCAAACATCAGGATCTCTTATTCAAATATTTGAATTCAACTTTACATTGATTATGACCTCTCCTATTCTTTTACACCCACATAGTGGTCTTCTCTTTATAATTGTACCACTAATGTGACGCCCCCGATTCAATCGTACACTAATCATGCACGCAAATGTGTACGATCAAGATCAGGGACTCACGGGAGGATATCACAACACAACTCTAAAACAGAAATAAGTCATACAAGCATCATAATACAAGCCAGGGGCCTCGAGGGCTCGAATACAAGTGCTCGATCATAGACGAGTCAGCGGAAGCAACAATATCTGAGTACAGACATAAGTTAAACAAGTTTGCCTTACGAAGGCTAGCACAAACTGGGATACAGATCGAAAGAGGCGCAGGCCTCCTGCCTGGGATCCTCCTAAACTACTCCCGGTCGTCATCAGCGGGCAGCACGTAGTAGTAGGCACCTCCAGTGTACTAGGGGTCGTCGTCGACGGTGGCGTCTGGCTCCTGGACTCCAGCATCTGGTTGCGACAACCAGAAAGAAAGGAAAGGGGAAAAAGGGGGGAGAAAGCAACCGTGAGTACTCATCCAAAGTACTCGCAAGCAAGGAACTACACTACATATGCATGGGTATATGTGTAAGGAGGCCATATCAGTGGACTGAACTGCAGAATGCCAGAGTAAGAGGGGGATAACTAATCCTATCGAAGACTACGCTTCTGGCAGCCTCCGTCTTGCAGCATGTAGAAGAGAGTAGATTGAAGTCCTCCAAGTAGCATCTCCAAGTAGCGTCTCCAAGTAGCATCTCCAGTAGCATCGCATAGCATAATCCTACCCGGCGATCCTCTCCTCGTCGCCCTGCGGAAAAGCGATCACCGGGTTGTCTGTGGAACTTGGAAGGGTGTGTTTTATTAAGTATCCGGTTCTAGTTGTCATAAGGTCAAGGTACAACTCCAAGTCGTCCTGTTACCGAAGATCACGGCTATTCGAATAGATTAACTTCCCTGCAGGGGTGCACCACATAACCCAACACGCTCGATCCCATTTGGCCGGACACACTTTCCTGGGTCATGCCCGGCCTCGGAAGATCAACACGTCGCAGCCCCACCTAGGCACAACAGAGAGGCCAGCACGCTGGTCTAAGCCTAAGCGCGCAGGGGTCTGGGCCCATCGCCCTGAGCACACCTGCACGTTGCGTGGGCGGCCGGAAGCAGACCTAGCCTAGCAGGCGTTCCAGTCCAATCCGGCGCGCGCCGCTCCGTCGCTGACGTCTGAAGTGCTTCGGCTGATACCACGACGTCGGGATACCCATAACTACTCCCACGTAGATGGTTAGTGCGTATAGGCTCGTAGCCAGACTCAGATCAAATACCAAGATCTCGTTAAGCGTGTTAAGTATCCGCGAACGCCGAACAGGGCCAGGCCCACCTGTCTCCTAGGTGGTCTCAACCTGCCCTGTCGCTCCGCCACAAAGTAACAGTCGAGGGCCGTCGGGAACCCAGGCCCACCTCTACCGGGATGGAGCCACCTGTCCTTTCAGCCCCCAACTCCGAACAGTATCACAGGTAATGTAACAGTGTAAAGTATATAGTATATGCCCGTGATCACCTCCCGAAGTGATCACAGCCCAGTAGTATAGCATGGCAGACGGACAAGAGTGTAGGGTCACTGATGGAACACTAGCATCCTATACTAAGCATTTAGGATTGCGGGTAATGTATCAACGACTGTAGCAGCAATGACAGGCTATGCATCAGAATAGGATTAACGGAAAGCAGTAACATGCTACACTACTCTAATGCAAGCAGTATAGAATAGAATAGGCGATATCTGGTGATCAAGGGGGGGCTTGCCTGGTTGCTCTGGCAAGAGAGAGGGTCGTCAACTCCGTAGTCGAACTGGTCAGCAGCAGCGTCGGTCTCGTAGTCTACCGGAGAGAAGAGGGGGAAGAAATAATGAATACAGAGCAAATAAAGCACCACAAAATATATCAAGGCAATATGCGGTGTTCGGTGTGCCCTAACGCGGTAGTAGGTGATACCGGTGAAGGGGGGAAAACCCCCGGGAAAGTATTCCCGGTGTTTCGTGTTTTCGGGCAGAGGAGCCGGAGGGGGAAAGTTGCGGGTTCGATAGGTTAGGGGTGTGTGGCGGACGAACGGACCGCGTATCCGGATTCGTCTCGTCGTTCTGAGCAACTTTCATGTACAAAGTTTTTCCATACGAGCTACGGTTTATTTTATATTAATTTTTAAAAGATTTAAATCATTTTCAGGATTTATTTAATTATTTATCTCAACATTATCCAGAATAGTAAAAGATGACGTCAGCATGACAACATGCTGACGTCAGCAGTCAACTGCGCAGTTGACTGAGTCAACTACGTGTGGGTCCCGCATGTCATACACTTTTTAGTTTAAGTAGGGTTTAGCTGATTGATTACTGCTTAATTAAATTAACTAATTGATTAGATTAATCTAAACATGCTTAATTAACATAATTATTTTACTAATTAATTAATTAACTAATTAATGATTTTATTAATCACATTTTCATTTCTTTTTAATTTTCTTTTTTTTAACAGGGGCATGGGGCCCCGGTGTCATAGACAAAGGGCCTGCCCAATCAGCGTTGACCCTTGTTAAATGGTCAACTAGAGCCCTGGGGCCCGCAGGCAGTGGCACATAGGCGGGGCCCACGGTGCCAGGTCAGAGGCGCCACCGGAGTTGCTCCGGCGGGCCTGCGCGCGGCGGCTGAACCCCGGCGATCGCCGGAATCACGCTGTAGTGCCCTGTTTTGCGCGTTCTTGGTCACGTTCGAACGGGCAGGACGCGTCGCGTCGATCTGTGGCATCGGTTGGTGCGGGGGCAACCGGAATCGTGGTCGGCGACGAGGTCCGCGGTGGCGAGTTTTCGGGCGACGACGCAAACGGCGTTGTAGCCCACAGTAGTTCAATCTAAAGCTTCGGGCATGCTCTACGCGCGTGCGAGGACAACGCACACGGGCCCTTGACCAAAAGGTCACCGGAGACGCGCCGGCGACCAAACGAGGCGGCGGTGGTTCGGGCTTCGTCGGGGTAGTGGCTACGGGCGGCTAGAGAGGGCAGGTGACGGCGCGTTCGACACAGAAGCTCACCGCGGGAGTGTGGGGTCTAGGCAGAGGGCTCGGGGAGGTCCGGTGGAGCAGCGGGATGAGGAGGACGGTAGCGAACGGCGCGGCACCGGCGGTGTTCGCCAAGGTCGACGCGGAGGCAGGGGCGTCGCGGCGAGAGGGGCTCCGGGGAGGAGGGCGAGGGGCAGCGCCGAGATGGGCGTCTGCTTCCGAGCGCGGGCGGCACGGTCGCCGGGGTTTGTGCCCCTCGATCTGGATCGGGGGGGCAGAGGG
>NC_041387.1:43185822-43207665 GCF_002162155.2 Triticum dicoccoides | reverse complement strand
GCTAGGGTTTGTGGGTGGTGGGGGGGATATGCGGGGAGAGATGGGCCGGCCGGGGTAGGCTGGCCGACTGGGCCGGCCAGTTGGCTAGCTGGGCCAGTTGGCTCAGTTGGCTAGGGGGGGGTCTCTCTTTCATTTTATTTTCTATTTAAAACTTTGCTATTGTTTCTTTTATTATTTCTCTTTTCTGTTTTAATTCATTTTAAAATATTCAGGCACTTTCTAAAAATATGTTTTCTTTATTATAATTACCCTTGTAATATTCGGCACCCGCCGGACATTTTTGTTTCAACCTTTGAAAATGTTTGTTGTTTGACATATTTAGAATTTAAATTTTGAAATGGTTTCGAATCATCTCGAGGTTAGCAACAGTAACCGAGGTGACATGGCATGATTAGCGTGGGATTACTGTAGCATGATTATCCGGGCGTCACAATTCTCCTCCACTACAAGAAATCTCGTCCCGAGATTTAGGAGGGGGATAAGGGGGAAAGTTCTGGTTACAGTATTCTAACGGATCTCCTCGGTCTTGGTTGCTGTTCTCGAAGTAGTTGATCCCTTTTGGTGATGTCTTCATTTCTCTGCATCAATGCATCATGATGAAGTTGCCGTCCTTCCTTCAGGATAATCACCGGACTTACGAAAAGATAAGAGGGGAAAAACTCTATAAGGACGGATTCTAACATAATTGATCATCGGACGATTAACTCAAGGGGAGAAGCATAAGTATCTCTCGTATTGAAACTTAAGAAGTTATCGAGAGTAAAGTAAGAAGGTACCATGAGAAGTTTCAATCGGATAGGCAATCTTTCGATGTTTGAAACAAAGTGTGAAAGGGATTCAAAGCAATGGGAATAAGTATTGCGTCAGATACCAGATTGATGATCTCATCGGAAGGTGGCTCATGAATTACACACGAGGCCACGCGTGAGGAATAACTTTGGGAACAGGGGGTGTACAGGAGAGTTAGGTTTCGTTCCTGGGACCTGTGGGTTATGGGCCCATCATGTGGGTTAAAAGTAGAAAGGGGGGCTGACATCTTGTACGATCACGATAGCAAGGCATGTCAGAGAGTAGCATGTCAGTTATGTTGGCAACAATGTCGGTACCAAGGGCGAGGGACGAAGAGAACCATTTTCCTGCTCGTTGAACGAGGAGGACCAGTAGGCAAAGTTCTCGTCCATCGATGGTTACCGGAATGTCATCAACAAAAGTAACAGGGTCTTACTGACAGAATTGTACAACGAGGTGTTTACATAAGCAGGAAAATATTACTTCTCAGATCATATAGATCACAAGAAAGGTTAAACCAACAATGGAAGGAAAATATGATCATCAGATTAAACAGAACAATGGAAAGGAAAATGTGTTTAAACACATTTTTCAGGGGTATATCCTTCCCAATGACAAGCAGAGCATGATATCCATGACAGGATATAAAGTAGAAAACCATTTAGGTAAGGGGGAAGGAATCTCATGATATTACCCATACAACGGTGTTAGGATAAGTGATAAATAAAATTTAGCATCGTGCTTCAAATGTTCCTGTTGAAAATCGGAGTACCATTGACATGCTTCGAGATAGCATTGACATGGTCTTCAGGTGAAGATCAGACTTTGGAAACACGAAGGATCCATCAGGAATAACTTGTAGAATAATTCTTACAATTTCCTCATGGACGAATGGATAACCTTGCTGAAAAGGAATCTATAATGATAGGTCCTCCAGCCGGGGGGGGGGGTGCTAGGCATGACATCATGTTAGCGGGTCATCAAAGGATCAACATCATAACTCTTGGAAAGGTGTCCCAACCATCATATCTGACCGAGATTCAGATCCGATTGGTGTCAGGATACCTCGGACTTAGGATACCTGAGAAGAAAAGGTGCAACGCAAATTGACGAGATGACATTGTAAGATTCTCGGGGAAATGAACTATGAAGTGTTTTCCGTTATCAAGAGTCCATCATTAACCCAAGGAGAGGACAAGGAGGTGTCTGGTGAACTCAACGGCAATTCACCGAGATTCCCAAAAGATGGATTTCCCCCATTAAGTGAACAAGGAGATAACATTTGTCAGATCAACTGATATAAGGAAGTATGCTCGAGGAAAACATACACAATTAAACATTGGTTGAAGGGTGCGCCCGAAGTACGGGTTGGGTTGCACGACCAATGTCAGAATGGTGATTCAATAGTCAATAGCCTAAGAATGAACTTTCGACCATTAACTTCAAAAAAAATAGGGTTGCTAGAAGGAAAGAATCCAAACAACACCGTTCACTTGTTGGAATTAACACGGGGACCAATAAAGAATGGTGATGGTGAGAAGTATTTCTATGCCAAGAATTCTCAAGAGGTGGAACAAATCTCAGAACATTCTTGACATAAAGGATGGTAATACTCCAAGGTAAAGAAGAACAATTGCTGGATAGCAAGGAACTCAAGGTATAACACCAAACATGAACAAGCTTGTGTTGGTGGGAAGGCAATAAAGTGGTCGACGATAATACAATTCATCGAGGGCAAGGATGTTATTTCTCATCATGAATTCAATTGATATCCTGGATGAGCTCAGAATGTCGATGATCACGACACCTTTGTCGCGAGAGTTCATGAAGATGTAATCGATCGGTAACGACATCAAGTTAAGTAATGATGAAGTGAAAGGTTATTGGAACCAAGGGTACGACACAAACTCGAAACCAAGCTTGTTGTTCAAGGCGAAATGATATGACGATGAGGATCGACATAAGGTTAGTTCATCGTCGAAAATTGGTGCTCCGAGAATAAGGACCAGGTAGCACAGTTAGAATCATCACGACAATGATATAGCCAAACAGGCTAGGAATGGCGTGATCGGGTACAAACTCGTACTTATAGAAGCTTACTGAAGAGTTGTTGAACCGAAGAGCGGACTCGGTTCAGTTATCGGTGTTTTTGAGTGTTCAATAACTCAGAGCCCGCGAAAAATTGGAATCAGTGGGAAGGTAGCACTTGATGAAGAACTCATAAGGAGTTATGCAGTTCCATGATAATCTCGAGATACTAGGGGGGTAATACTCGACACCAGATCAAAGTAAAGGTGGGACTGGTGTATTGATCCATAGAAGACAATTGTTTTAACTTGTCCGACAAATGAGATCAAAGAAGAACAATCATGGTCGGAACCACGGTTGCAAAAGGCCAGATCCTAGATATAAGATGAACTTATACCAAAGGAATAATTTATTTAAAAGAAGCTTTAATGATAAGATCTACATCGTGTCCATGGGCATGAACACAAGTTCAAGGTCGACTCCCACTTCTCCAATGCATAACCTTTCATTCACTTCTCACATTCGATGAAGTTGCAGTGTTGAAATTTTATCTGGTGAAGCACCAGAAGAGTATGACTCGTGAAAACTTTCGGGTTCACACGGTTTAGAGAAGGCATATGTTCAACCCACAGGGGCTTCTTAGAAACGTATACCACAAGTTTCAAGAGTAAATAACACAAGCTCGAAAGTAGAGCAAGGTTGAGAAAGTAGATGATACAATTACCAAGGGCATTATGTATCCAAGGGAAGGCTCACAAGGTTATTGAATATGAAGGATGCTGACGGATAAAATCCAACAATGGGCCTGATGGTCCACAAGGGATCTGACGTGAGCATCGGTACTCAACTAGAGGAAGAAGAGTGCAAGGAGATCAAATTATAGAAACAACTGACTAACTCAATTGTCAAATGCAAAGGAATTATGATTTCCAAATCAAGGGATCAGAAGCAATGCTCTGATTAGGGATGGATAAGTTGAATAGCCTTAGGGTACAATCAACGACAATTGGATTGGTCGAGAACCAATTCCAGTTAAAAGAAAGGCAGCTCAGCCGGAAAGGTAATTTATAAGGATCAATGATGTTTGCGGGTATTCGCAAACATATTGAGTCAACAGACTCAAAATGATAATGACAAGGAATGTCATTAAGACTACGAGACTTATGGGATTAACCATAATGCAAGCAAGCAAGAATTTCAAGAGCCAAAGGCTCCAGAGGATTTTCGGAAGATCGAATATTATTTTGAAGACTTTTGTGAAACACATGAACAACTGGGGATAAGCGGATACTCGACAAGTGCGAGAATTATCCATAGGGGTATTCAGGTGACAAGAACAGCAAGGCAGTAAGCTCAAGGGATTCTCGAAACCACGACGAGTTTTTCAGGGTATCTTGTAATAACAAGACCAACTGGGGATGATATAAGAATAACAACTGTAAGTAGTTACCCATAAGGGTTGACGGTGGAAGGGGAATTGCAAACGCGATGAACACAAGTTCTCGGCTTAACAGCGGAAAGTATCTTCAGGGTCTTCACGTGCAGCAGACGATCATCAGTAATAAGGGGCTCTCCGGGTGAAAGTGATAACGAGATCCTAATGTTAGATTTAGCAAAATTCATTTAACCCGAATAGAAGAGAGATCAGAGTTCCAGAGTAAAGGTCGAGGAGTAAAAGATCCTAATACCACCCGATGGCGACGTGGGCCCGTAAGGCACACAGCCAAGTTAGTAAAAGTTTTTGCAATGTCTAGACTCGACTTCGGCCAAGGAGTGTGGAAGGGGGATTCCTACAGGCAGTCGGCTCTGATACCAACTTGTGACGCCCCCGATTCAATCGTACACTAATCATGCACGCAAATGTGTACGATCAAGATCAGGGACTCACGGGAGGATATCACAACACAACTCTAAAACATAAATAAGTCATACAAGCATCATAATACAAGCCAGGGGCCTCGAGGGCTCGAATACAAGTGCTCGATCATAGACGAGTCAGTGGAAGCAACAATATCTGAGTACAGACATAAGTTAAACAAGTTTGCCTTATGAAGGCTAGCACAAACTGGGATACAGATCGAAAGAGGCGCAGGCCTCCTGCCTGGGATCCTCCTAAACTACTCCCAGTCGTCATCAGCGGGCAGCACGTAGTAGTAGGCACCTCCAGTGTAGTAGGGGTCGTCGTCGACGGTGGCGTCTGGCTCCTGGACTCCAGCATCTGGTTGCGACAACCAGAAAGAAAGGAAAGGGGAAAAAGGGGGGAGAAAGCAACCGTGAGTACTCATCCAAAGTACTCGCAAGCAAGGAACTACACTACATATGCATGGGTATATGTGTAAGGAGGCCATATCAGTGGACTGAACTGCAGAATGCCAGAGTAAGAGGGGGATAACTAATCCTATCAAAGACTACGCTTCTGGCAGCCTCCGTCTTGCAGCATGTAGAAGAGAGTAGATTGAAGTCCTCCAAGTAGCATCTCCAAGTAGCGTCTCCAAGTAGCATCTCCAGTAGCATCGCATAGCATAATCCTACCCGGCGATCCTCTCCTCGTCGCCCTGCGGAAAAGCGATCACCGGGTTGTCTGTGGAACTTGGAAGGGTGTGTTTTATTAAGTATCCGGTTCTAGTTGTCATAAGGTCAAGGTACAACTCCAAGTCGTCCTGTTACCGAAGATCACGGCTATTCGAATAGATTAACTTCCCTGCAGGGGTGCACCACATAACCCAACACGCTCGATCCCATTTGGCCGGACACACTTTCCTGGGTCATGCCCAGCCTCGGAAGATCCACATGTCGCAGCCCCACCTAGGCACAACAGAGAGGCCAGCACGCCGGTCTAAACCTAAGCGCGCAGGGGTCTGGGCCCATCGCCCTGAGCACACCTGCACATTGCGTGGGCGGCCGGAAGCAGACCTAGCCTAGCAGGCGTTCTAGTCCAATCCGGCGCGCGCCGCTCCGTCGCTGACGTCTGAAGTGCTTCGGCTGATACCACGACGTCGGGATACCCATAACTACTCCCACGTAGATGGTTAGTGCGTATAGGCTCGTAGCCAGACTCAGATCAAATACCAAGATCTCGTTAAGCGTGTTAAGTATCCGCGAACGCCGAACAGGGCCAGGCCCACCTGTCTCCTAGGTGGTCTCAACCTGCCCTGTCGCTCCGCCACAAAGTAACAGTCGAGGGCCGTCGGGAACCCAGGCCCACCTCTACCGGGATGGAGCCACCTGTCCTTTCAGCCCCCAACTCCGAACAGTATCACAGGTAATGTAACAGTGTAAAGTATATAGTATATGCCCGTGATCACCTCCCGAAGTGATCACAGCCCAGTAGTATAGCATGGCAGACGGACAAGAGTGTAGGGTCACTGATGGAACACTAGCATCCTATACTAAGCATTTAGGATTGCGGGTAATGTATCAACGACTGTAGCAGCAATGACAGGCTATGCATCAGAATAGAATTAACGGAAAGCAGTAACATGCTACACTACTCTAATGCAAGCAGTATAGAATAGAATAGGCGATATCTGGTGATCAAGGGGGGGGCTTGCCTGGTTGCTCTGGCAAGAGAGAGGGTCGTCAACTCCGTAGTCGAACTGGTCAGCAGCAGCGTCGGTCTCGTAGTCTACCGGAGAGAAGAGGGGGAAGAAATAATGAATACAGAGCAAACAAAGCACCACAAAATATATCAAGGCAATACGCGGTGTTCGGTGTGCCCTAACGCGGTAGTAGGTGATACCGGTGAAGGGGGGAAAATCCCCGGGAAAGAATTCCCGGTGTTTCGTGTTTTCGGGCAGAGGAGCCGGAGGGGGAAAGTTGCGGGTTCGATAGGTTAGGGGTGTGTGGCGGACGAATGGACCGCGTATCCGGATTCGTCTTGTCGTTCTGAGCAACTTTCATGTACAAAGTTTTTCCATACGAGCTACGGTTTATTTTATATTAATTTTTAAAAGATTTAAATCATTTTCAGGATTTATTTAATTATTTATCTCAACATTATCCAGAATAGTAAAAGATGACGTCAGCATGACAACATGCTGACGTCAGCAGTCAACTGCGCAGTTGACTGAGTCAACTACGTGTGGGTCCCGCATGTCATACACTTTTTAGTTTAAGTAGGGTTTAGCTGATTGATTACTGCTTAATTAAATTAACTAATTGATTAGATTAATCTAAACATGATTAACTAACTTAATTATTTTACTAATTAATTAATTAACTAATTAATGATTTTATTAATCACATTTTCATTTCTTTTTAATTTTCTTTTTTTTAACAGGGGCATTGGGCCCCGGTGTCATAGACAAAGGGCCTGCCCAATCAGCGTTGACCCTTGTTAAATGGTCAACTAGAGCCCTGGGGCCCGCAGGCAGTGGCACATAGGCGGGGCCCATGGTGCCAGGTCAGCGGCGCCACCGGAGCTGCTCCGGCGGGCCTGCGCGCGGCGGCTGAACCCCGGCGATCGCCGGAATCACGCTGTAGTGCCCTGTTTTGCGCGTTCTTGGTCACGTTCGAACGGGCAGGACGCGTCGCGTCGATCTGTGGCATCGGTTGGTGCGGGGGCAATCGGAATCGTGGTCGGCGACGAGGTCCGCGGTGGCGAGTTTTCGGGCGACGACACAAACGGCGTTGTAGCCCACAGTAGTTCAATCTAAAGCTTCGGGCATGCTCTACGCGCGTGCGAGGACAACGCACACGGGCCCTTGACCAAAAGGTCACCGGAGACGCGCCGGAGAACAAACGAGGCGGCGGTGGTTCGGGCTTCGTCGGGGTAGTGGCTACGGGCGGCTAGAGAGGGCAGGTGACGGCGTGTTCGACACAGAAGCTCACCGCGGGAGTGTGGGGTCTAGGCAGAGGGCTCGGGGAGGTCCGGTGGAGCAGCGGGATGAGGAGGACGGTAGCGAACGGCGCGGCGCCGGCGGCGTTCGCCAAGGTCGACGCAGAGGCAGGGGCGTCGCGGCGAGAGGGGCTCCGGGGAGGAGGGCGAGGGGCAGCGCCGAGATGGGCGTCTGCTTCCGAGCGCGGGCGGCACGGTCGCCGGGGTCTGTGCCCCTCGATCTGGATCGGGGGGGCAGAGGGACCGAGAGAGACGTGGGGGCGGAATCGTGGGAGGAGTGGGGTGGATCGGGGCTAGGGTTTGTGGGTGGTGGGGGGGATATGCGGGGAGAGATGGGCCGGCCGGGGTAGGCTGGCCGACTGGGCCGGCCAGTTGGCTAGCTGGGCCAGTTGGCTCAGTTGGCTAGGGGGGGGTCTCTCTTTCATTTTATTTTCTATTTAAAACTTTGCTATTGTTTCTTTTATTATTTCTCTTTTCTGTTTTAATTCATTTTAAAATATTCAGGCACTTTCTAAAAATATGTTTTCTTTATTATAATTACCCTTGTAATATTCGGCACCCGCCGGACATTTTTGTTTCAACCTTTGAAAATGTTTGTTGTTTGACATATTTAGAATTTAAATTTTGAAATGGTTTCGAACCATCTCGAGGTTAGCAACAGTAACCGAGGTGACATGGCATGATTAGCGTGGGATTACTGTAGCATGATTATCCGGGCGTCACAACTAACTTTCTCTCGTGCATGCATGCACACACACTACCAGTCGGCATTATCTATCGCACGCATGCAATCCTTTTCTTCAGGTCGGTCTCCCATGAAGACACACATCCCCCTCTCCATCATAGCAGGCATTCTTTATCTCTCACGCGTGCATGCGCAACGATCGATGTTCCTCTATGTATGTGTGTATATAGCTAGGTCTTTCATAGTTTTCCACACAAACTGATCAATCGATATATCCAGTGAGGTCTCACCCTCTTTCCCACGTCCACATCAATCAATCTATACCTCTATATATAGGATCAACATAAATAGCTAATACACCCACATTAATTATATATCCAACGTCCCCCTCTCATCATCCATGCCTTCTGTTTCATCTCTCAGACGCGTGCACAATGGCGAAGACAGGGGGCAGTAAGGGCCCTGCCCCCCCTAACATCACTATATATCGAGGCTAATATGAATGTGATCATTAGACAATTGCTGCTAAAAAAGGTTTAATTTCATGAATTTACCCTCCTCGTAAAGGATTAGCAATGCTTGGTCCCCTAGCTCATTTATTTTTCATGGCTCCACCACTGCGTGCAACGGTGCACGTGTTCGCCCCCTCTCTCTAAATATCGATCTCGCACTTGTGCATTCCTTCATAGTCTCCCTCCACTCGGCCCCTCGCACCATCTTCTAGCCCCCCACCGGATTTTTCCACATGCACAATCTAGCATACTCCATGGTTGAACTTAAGCATAATGCACAAACCTCAAAACAACAATGGTTCTCTTTTGTTCTAGAATCTTCCGTATCATAACTGCCCAAACTTTTTTTCTAGTTGAATTGCCATTATTTGTTTTTACTTTATGCTTTACAACGCACAATTCCATGAATCATAAAATAGATTAAGGGCTTCTTTGATTCAAAGGATTCTCAAAGGAATTTTGGAGGATTCTAATCATTAGGAATTTTTCCTATCATGGTTGTTTGATTCGTAGGATTGTAAACCATAGGAATTTTTCCATATGATTCATTTGCACTAGATTTCATAGGAAACATCCCATCCACTCAAACCTCTTTGAAAGAATTCTGCGTTTTTTCTATGCACAATCAAACACTCGTACAGTCCTGTAGGATTCAAGACGATATTCCACTATAATCCCATGTTTTTTCCTATTCACGGGTTCTTAGCTTTTTTATAAAAACTAATTGATTTTGAATGAGATGAACTATAAGAATTAAACGAGGGGCTACATCACGCATATATGACTCAGAGCTTACATGCTATAGTGTGGTATTTATTCATAATTTGGTTGCAAAATCTGATGCGTGCAATGCACGTGTACCTTACTAGTACTTCGAGTATGGTCATAACACGTAAATTAGAATACCAATGGCATGCTACACAGTGTCTGTCTTATAGTTCATGAAGCCACGTGGCACATGTGGAGGCGTTGTCGCTACCTCCTTGCGTGGATTGATCGCACTGACGTGCTGCTGGTTCCAGAAGAATGTACTTGTCCTCCCTGAGCCATACTGGTGGTACATGCACAAAGCGAAGATGTGCATGCACGCCACACACGCACTCATTCCCTCGCACGCACACGCGGGTACACGGGCGGACGCAATTTTGTACCAAGATCCACCCAATGTGATAATTTGACGCGTGTAAAGTCATTCACATCATTGATGGTCAATTAATATAGCGCATGCAAATTGAGTGGACGTGAGGGCAAAATAAAGACATTATTACTCCACTGCGTGCATGCGAGTAATTAAATCGTGGGTTGCTAGTAGTACTTCCATCGGTCTCCTTTGTATTTTGTGCCAATTTTTGATAGTAACATAATATTTACGCATTTGAGCAATGTAGTACTTGAAATTTATGTTCCGCTAAACTCATCGGGAGCCGTTTCGGGCCTCGAAACCAAAACCATCAATTAATCTTTACCTTGTTCCCATCACATTCGAAAGCCTGCTCACACCTACTAGTACGTACCAAACCTGAATGTGTTCCCACTATGCAGGTATTAGTACTACTAGTGCTAGTACTTAGGTTATAAAAAGGGGAACTACCTAACCGAAAATTACTCTACCTTTCCTCCTCATAAGTGCTTCTTCTTCGTCCGTCGTTGCCATGGCCGGTGAGTAGAGCTCTAGGTCGAGAACTACTCGTAACAAGGGAGCGGCAACCAAGGCTGCGGAAAAAAAGAGGGCTCGCCGCCATGCAGAGACCTCGAAAGATCTCTCACGGGCAGGCGATGGCTCCCAGGAGCGCCCTAGCCGCGGAGCTGAACATGCCGAGCCGGCGGAGCTGGAGTCGTTATCCCTCGACGGCATGCCCGATCAGCTCAATAAGCAGAAGGAGTTCATCCAAGGCTTGACAGAGTTGCTGAAGGAGAGCCTCGATGACATGCCCGCTGAGCTCGATCAACAGGGGGAGTTGACTGCCGGCTTGGTGATGCTGCTGAAGAAGAGCATTGCCTCGGAGAAGAAGGCAACCGGCGAAATCCTGCGACTTCAGGAGGACAAGGCGAAGCTCTGCCACGAGATCAACCTGTTGAAGGAGAAGAACGCCGACTGGAAGAAGCTGCATGAGAATAGTAGTTCCTCGATGAAGATGCTGCAGGCCCTCATCATGGAACAGAAGGAGGAGTTGGCGAAGCTCCGCATCGAGCACCCGGCTGCTGTCAAGGTACGTAATGCGGCCGTGGAACAGATGATGAAGGCTCGCGTCGAGAAATCCCGCATCATGGATAGAATGAAGAAGATGGCGGAGGAGACGCGCAAGGAGATGGAGGTCGTGGAGGCGATGAAGAAGCAGTTACGACTCCGCGGCGAATTAGATCATTTGGGGTGATAATCTTCCTTCTTCTTTTGCTGCCGTGTTTCATCTTTTGCTTACGGTGTTTCGCCGCACGTGTCACGTTCTCTGCGAGGCATGAATAGAACAATGGTTTTTGCTTTTTGAGGGAATGAATAGAACAATGCTAACAATGAGATGACTAGCAAATTAGATCATTTTTATCGCCATATGGCACTGGGCTGCCGTGTTTCGTGCTCCTCCGTCGCAGTACTACTCCAGTGGAAAACTTGAGTATACCGCATGGTTCTTTGCTCCTCCTCGATCAGGTCATCGGCGCATTTATACGAGCAGTCAAATCACATGGCCCCGCCTTCCAGCAGTAATGAGCTGTCAAATCACAAAGGCCCTAGCCTCTCATGAAACCGACCAAGCTAGACTGCCCCGCCCTCTAGCCTTTTAAAAAATGTATACTTTTGTACAACAGTAGTATCGATGGATTGCGCCATGGAGCAAAACTTGAAATAAAAAAAGTGGTACATATAGAGAGCGCTCGTCGCCAAATTCTGCATATAGTACTATTAAAAAGGCTAGTCACAATAATGGTGTCCAGTACAATCCACCCCTCAAATAAAACTAAGCACCCTGGAATTCTTTGACAAAACTAAGCACCCTGAAATTCTTTGACAACTAAACTGCTGGCTATATGATGTTGGCCATATATATTGTACATATATAATGTGAAGAAACGAGTGGTAGTACTATACCAACTAAAAGTTGAAATGTAAGAAATACTAGTATGTACTTACTAGCTAAAGTAACAAGAAGAAACATAACATAGTCCTGCTGGTGGCTCAGCACAACACGCCCCTCAAATTAAATTAAGCACACCTGAAATTAAACTTTGCAACTATTCCAGTAGACACTGCATTAGAACCACCATGAGCAATGACACTACCACCTTACTCGTAGTCCTCGTCCACGTCCTCAACTTCGTCCTTGCCCCTCTTCCTCTTGGCTGATACTTCTTTGCTTGAACCGCCAACTTGGCTGTTGCTCTTCATCCAACCCTTGTAGATATTGAAACAAAGGTAGCCATCCATTGCAGCGTACTGGATGTGGTCTATATCTAGTACATTCCGCTGCCATGCATGACGATGAAACGTGTATGGAGGTTTCTCCAGTTTACCGTACGAAGGATGAACCATGGCTCCTGCCAGGGTCAGCATTGAAGGCTGACGAGAGGACATCAGCCGATTCTTTTGGAGGTCGAAGGTGTTGCCTACAATGAGGCCTAACTGACGCAGGACTTCTTTGTCGTTACCAAAGTCTACAGTAATGAATTTGACTAGGTTGCTCTCGAGGAAGTCCTTAAAATCCTGGCACTCAACATCGGCATGGCATATGTGGTAGACCAAGCATAAGTCATGCACGCAAACCTGGATCATGGTGGGCTTCTTCCTATCTTCGTCCTTTAGATCCTTCTCTCGTCCCACGACTGTGGTGTACTCAACATCTAGCCCAGCGACCCACTCATCATCTGAGTCTTCGAACATGCGTCTGAAGCGAGAAAGGCATCCTTTCACCGTCGCGGAAGAACGGGTGTAGATGACGTCGAACTCATCGTCGGTGATGGTTCTAACCTTGTACTCTGTCGGGGAAGCTGATCCACGAACACCTATGGGACCGGCGGACCGAGCCCCTTTCGGTTCGGCGGGGGGCGGAGATCGCACGAAGAGCGGATCGAGGCGAAGCACACGAGCAGTTTACCCAGCTTCGGAGCTCTCCGGAGAGATAATACTCCTACTGCTGCATGTCTGAGTGTATTGAGTTCTTGTTCGGGAGCGCTGAGTGCTACAGTACACACTAGCTGCTAACGAGACCGAGCGTGAGTGTTTTTCTGCCTTCCAACCCCCCTCTACGTTGCGCATGGGCCTCCTTTTATATGCTAAAGGGATTTCCGACAGGTGGCAACGTAGACAAGGGTAAAAATGGAAAAGGAATTGCGGTTGGTACAACTACCTGTACAGTGTATCATACCTAACCCTGACGGCAGGGGACAAAGGCATTAAATGCCCGTCTACGTCGCCCAAATAGTGCAAAAAGGGACCGTCAGGGACGCCACTGCTCGCCACGATGGCAATCTTGTCAGCGTCGCTTGCCACCGCGCCCCGCTGGCTGCACAGCCTCTTGCCACGCGCGCCTGGAAAGGCCCCAGGGCGACACGTTGGGGGATGTGCTAGAGCGCAGGTACAGAGTGGTAGCTTGCCGCGGCAAGCGCTTTGCCGCGGTCGTTGTCTTGGCGCGTCCGGAAGCTTGTCGCTCACCGGGCCTCGCCGGGACGCGTGGCGCGTCGCGGCAAGTTCCTTGAGATGCCTTGGTTGGCCTTCCCGGCAATCTCCTCTTGCCGGGGCCTTGTCTCCTTGGCTTGAATACTTTGTTCTTGAATGGCTCCAAAGGAACCATGGAGGACCTTGGCGCTCACCCGGCAAGCGTTGCCGCGCGGTGCTGCAACTGCCCGTGCACGAGTTCGGGATACTAGGGTACCCCTACTCTAGTACACCGATAGGAGCCCCCGGGCCTGGGCCACACACGGTGCCGAGCGCTGTTGGGCCAGGCCCAAAACAGGGCACGGGCACGCGCGGCCTGGGTTACGCCGTATTTCACTCTGTATCATCCGCGCCCTCCTCGAACGGCACGCGTCGAATGCGGCGTCGTGGGAGAGATCGTGGGGCACTGGACCGAGGGTCTCGTGGATGTTGCCGCAGCCATCGACGGGGAGCTGGCGCAGCTGGGGATGGAGGATCTTGGGTATTCCTCCGATGAGCACCTCCAACCCAGCGCCAAGCTCAGCTTGTTCTTCAAAGGCATGGCGACGGCCCTCCAGTGACTCCGGGAGAAGATCCCAAAGCAGCTGGCCGACGAGTCGCGCAAAATTTGCGCGGGAGCTCTTCAAAAGGTGTTGGTGAAGGTGGCCTTCCGCAACCCAGGCCTTAACCTCACCAACGTCCTCAGGACCTTGCCGCCGGATGCTGATCTGGAAGCGCTCAAGACCCTTGTCGCACCCATTGTGGACAACGTGAGAGGGATCAAGAAGGTTGAGGGCGATCACGTAGATTAGGCCGCCCGTTTTCTCTTTTTCTTGTCGCTGCTGGTCATGTTATGAGAACAATCTGTTAGAGCTGCAACAAGCTATCTTATAATATGACTATATTTTGGGTAGCGATTGCTATGTTATTTCCTTTACTTGATTCCTTCCATTGTATGTTTTTGCCCTACGCTTTTAGGGAACTTGTCGGCGCAGGCCCCTTAGCCGCGAGCGCTGAGTGCGGGACGTCAGCAGCCTGCTGGCGGTGCTGCTACCGACAAGAAACCTTGTCGCAACTAGTCGCAGCTCACTTAAGTTGTTGAGCGGACTCGAAACAAAGTAAGGGCGCAACTAGCTACGAGTTGGTTCCTCCGCGCACAGGTTTTCCATACAAAGCACGGTCGTTCGAGGAAGATAACTTAAAAATTTTAAAACTGATTGCTCAAACTTTAGCAACTTAGCTTTTCTGTCGTTTGCTTCCCGGTAAGGCGAAACTTCCTCGAACAACGCTTGGTCCACACCATTATCTTCTCCTTTCCCCCCGGCAAACTTGTGGGCGCGGGAACCTTCCCTTCTTTGAGAAAGAGAAAGAAGAGAAAATAAAGATATGGGGCCTTATGGCTCGTTATTGCTTACCGGGGGTAGGCGTTGCACAAAGTGTCAGATAACGCATGCAAAGAAAAGTAGAAAGCATGAAATTGACAAGATGTGCGGAGCACATGAGCTTTACTTATGCACGGGGTCTGCGCCCGGCTTCGTACAAAGGATTACATGCAACATCGGAAAGACTTGTACAAAAGGTGGTTGCCGGAACAGGTTCCGGCAACCGCGCCTTACGGGTAAAACTTACGAAGATGCTCAATGTTCCAGGAGTTGCTCACCGGAATGCCATCTTCGGTCTCAAGGCGGACAACGCCAGGCCTAGTGACTTGTTTCACCTGGTAAGGGCCTTCCCACTTCGGCGTCAACTTGTTGGAATTCTTGGCGGACTGAACGCGCCGAAGAACAAGGTCGCCTTCCTCGAGACTTCTGGCATTAACTTTGCGGCTATGGTAGCGGCACAAAGCTTGCTGGTATCGAGCAGCTCGTACAGCGGCCTGAAGACGGTCCTCCTCAAGGAGCAGCGCGTCATCTTGTCGCAACTGCTCTTGCTCAAGCTCATCATAAGCGAGCACTCGAGGTGACCCGTATACGAGTTCCGTGGGGAGAACTGCCTCTACTCCATAGACTAGAGCGAAAGGTGTCTGGCCAGTGGCTCGATTTGGCGTCGTCCTGACCGACCAAAGAACCACCGACAGCTCCTCAATCCAGTTCTTTCCGCACTTGCGCAGCCTATCGAAAGTCCTGGTCTTGAGCCCGCGCAGCACTTCAGCATTCGCCCTCTCCGCTTGACCGTTACTTCTCGGATGAGCAACAGAAGCGAAGCAGACCTTGGCGCCAAGATCTTGGACGTACTGCATGAAGGTGTGGCTCGTGAATTGCGTGCCGTTGTCGGTGATGATCATGTTAGGGATCCCGAAGCGGCAAACAATCGACCTGAAGAACTTGACTGCTGACTGTGCTGTCACCTTCCTCACTGCTTCCACTTCTGGCCACTTTGTGAACTTGTCGATTGCAACATACAAGTACTCAAAGCCCCCGACAGCTCGGGGAAAGGGGCCGAGGATGTCGAGCCCCCAGACCGAAAATGGCCAGGATAAAGGGATCGTCTGGAGAGCTTGAGCTGGCTGGTGTATCTGCTTGGAATGGAACTGGCACGCTTCACACTTGGTTACTTGTGCAGTTGCATCCTGGAGGGATGTCGGCCAAAAGAAACCTTGCCGAACGCTTTGCCGGCAAGTGCTCTTGCGCGAATGTGGTGACCACATATGCCTCCATGTATCTCTGCCAACAGCTTTTGTTTGTCTTCCCGGTGAATACACTTCAATTTCACGCTGTTGAGTCTTCTTCTGTACAGTGTGTTGTCGACAAACTGGTACATACTTGACTGTCGGGCTACTCTTTCCGCTTCTTCTTGCTCTTCGGGAAGTTCTCCTGTCTGAAGGAAACAGACAATCCGCTGTGCCCATGCTGGAGCTTGCGGCTCGACAACAAGGACTAAAGGCACATCTGCTGCTACGGGAACATCCGCTTCTACGGCGAGAACCTGCGGCTCAGCCAGAGCTTGACGTTCCCCGGCAAGCTTGCCGGAGCAAAACTTGTCGGGAGCGTCTGCTTCAACGGAACAAACCCTAGGGCTTGCCGGAGCAGACTGCTCCTCAGCACCCTTGGTGTTGATCTTGAGGACCTTCTTGGCGGCGGCTTCGGGGAGCTCTGCCGGAAAATAGTCACCAGAAATCAACTTCCTCTTCTTGCTCTGTCTAGTTGATGGCGTTACAGATGGTTGAGTCAGTTTGAGCACAAAGATCCCTGGTTCCACAGGTAACTTAAGTGCGGCGCACTTCGACAGGCCATCGGCAATGTCGTTCTGAGCTCTTGGAACATGTTCCATCTGTAGGCCGTCAAAGTGCTCTTCTAGCTTTCTCACTTCATCAACGTAAGCTTCCATCAACGGACTCTGATAATTCTTGTTCACTTGGCGGACGACAAGCTGTGAGTCACCCCTGACAATGAGCTTCTTGATCCCAAGGTCTGCTGCGATCCTGAGACCGGCAAGCAAACCTTCATACTCTGCGGTATTGTTTGTTGCTTGCTCCTTGGGAAAGTGCATCTGGACTACGTACTTAAGGTGCTCTCCGGTGGGTGCAACAAGTAGCACGCCCGCACCGGCGCCTTGCAGCGAAAAGGCACCATCAAAGTACATCAGCCACTCTTTGCTTGCTTCCTTGACGGGGATGCTCGTTTCTGGAATTTCTTCATCTTGTGTTGGCGTCCATTCTGCTATGAACTCTGCCAATGCTCTGCTTTGGATAGTCGAAGTGCTCTCAAACTTGAGGCCAAAGCTTGACAATTCCAGTGCCCACTCGACAATCCTGCCTGTTGCTTCTGGATTTTGCAGTATCCTCTTCAGTGGAAAACGAGTGACGACTGTGATCTCATGTGCTTGGAAGTAATGGCGCAGCTTTCTCGAGGCCATGAGAAGGACGAAAAGCAATTTCTGCACACCAGAGTACCTTGACCTAGCCCCCTGCAGAAGGGAACTAACAAAGTAAACTGGGCTCTGCACCATTCTTTTCTGCATCTTCTCACGCGCCTGCGCAGATCCATCCTTGTCGGGACCAGAGCTTGCCGATGAAGTCCCCTGCTTGTCGCTGGATGCATATGCCGTGGTTGCTGGCTCATCGTCCGCCTCCCTCTCCGCTACTAACGCAACACTAACCACTTGATTGGTTGCCGCTATATATAGCAGCAACTTCTCTTGTGGCTTAGGTGCGACAAGTGTTGGAGTGGAGGACAGGTATCTCTTTAAGTCCTGCAGTGCAGCCTCCGCTTCCGAAGTCCATTTCATTGGACCTGCCTTTTTCAATATTTTAAAAAATGGCAGGGCGCGCTCAGCAGACCTAGAGATAAACCTGCTGAGGGCAGCTACGCAACCGGCAAGTCTTCGTACATCCTTGACGCGCTTTGGTGCTTCAATCTGCTCAATGGCCTTGATCTTGTCGGGATTGGCCTCAATTCCCCGCTGAGACATGAAGAACCCGAGAAGCTTGTCGGAGGGGACTCCAAACACACACTTCTCGGGGTTAAGCTTGAGGTTGATCTTGCGCAGATTTGCAAAGGTTTCGTCTAAATCTTGAATCAGAGTCGCCTTGTCCTTGCTCTTGACCACTATGTCATCCATGTAGGCTTCCACATTTCTGCGCATTTACGGCTCAAAAGCGTCATGGACTACCCTTGCAAATGTTGAACCAGCATTCTTTAAACCGAAAGGCATCCGTACAAAACAGTATGTGCCACATGGGGTGATGAATGCGGTCTTCTCCTCATCCTCTTCTGCCATGAAGATCTGATGGTATCCTGAGTATGCATCAAGAAATGAAAGCAAGTCACATCCGGCCGTGGAGTCAACAATCTGGTCGATGCGCGGCAAGGGAAATGGGTCTTTGGGACAAGCTTTATTGACATCGGTAAAGTCGATACAAAGCCTCCATTTCCCGTTTGCCTTGCGCACGACTACAGGGTTGGCCAACCACGTAGGATGGAGCACTCCTCTGACAAGGCCTGCTGCTTCCAATTTCTTGATTTCTTCTGCGATGAATTCTTGGCGCTCCACTGCCTGCTTCCTAACTTTTTGTTTGACGGGCCGCGCATGAGGACAGGCGGCAAGATGGTGCTCGATTACTTTCCTGGGAACACCGGGGATGTCAGACGGTTGCCACGCAAATACGTCGACGTTCGCCCGCAGGAAAGCAACGAGCGCGCTTTCCTATTTAGGATCGAGAGTGGCACCGATGGTGAAGGTACCACCAGTGCCATCCTCCTTGGCGGACACCTTCTTGGTCTCTGGTGGAGTTGCCATTGTCTTCTTACACTTGCCGGTGGAGCTCGATGGTGCGTCCTCGACGGTAGCGCAGCACTCCGAAGAGGTGCGCTTGCCGGAGTGGGCATCAGAACTCTTGCCGGACTTGGTCTTCTTCTTCGCCCCGGGAGCTTCAACAGAAAGTGACTTGCGATCCGTTGCGGCTGCTGCTTCCCGGTAGATCTTGTCGGTGCAGATAAGAGCATCCTTCTTGTCGCCAGGGACAGAGATGACACTTATCGGGCCAGGCATCTTCAGCATGTTGTATGCATAGTGAGAGGCTGCCATGAATTTGGCGAGTGCTGGACGGCCGAGTATCCCATTGTAAGGCAATGGAAAGTCAGCAACGTCAAAAGTGACCCTCTCAGTCCTGAAGTTCAACTCGCTGCCAAATGTCACCGGCAACGTGATCTTTCCCTTCGGCTTGCTCCTTCCCGGATTGATTCCTTGGAATGTGCCAGTCTCTTCGAGCTCGCCATCAGGGATCTGGAGTTTCTGGAGTACCGCGGAGGAGATCAGGTTCAAGCCGGCCCCTCCGTCAACTAGCATCTTAGTGACCTTGAGGTTGCGGATAGTTGGTGAAACCAACATTGGCAAGCACCCGACCGCAGTTATGCGATCAGGGTGGTCCTCAATATCAAAGATGATAGGCGTGGTGGACCATTTCAGAGGCTTGCGTGACTCGACGGGTGGTTCTGCCGCATTGACTTCCCGCACCCACCGCTTGAGCTGGCGGTGTGAAGTATGTAGAGAAGCACCGCCATCAACGCACATGACCTCTGTGGCTTTCTGGAACTCCTGCTCATCGGTCTCGTCATCATCCATATCTTCATCGTCGTCGTCATCTTCATCCTTGTCGCGGCCGCGGGGAGGTCTATCTCCTTGCCGCTGCTTGGCCTTGCCGCGGTGTCCTCCTCGGCCGGGGCGTTTCTTGCCGGCTCCTCCAGCACCTTCCTGGGCCTTCTCCTTGTCGCGTCGCTCGTATTCAGCCTTTTGCTGCTCGACAAGCTGCTCAACCTTCTTGCAGCTCTGGAGGTCATGGCCCTTGGTGCGGTGGATCTTGTAGTACTGCTTGTTGGTGCCGTCCTGCTTGTCGGCGACCGCCACAGCCTGGTAGTTGGTGCCTGCGGCAATCTCCCCGCCGGAGCTACGAGCTTTGGCTTTCTTGGCGCCACCTCCGTTGCCGGACTGCTCAACGACTAGCACATCTTTGCCTTTCTTCTTCCTGTTGTTCCGCCGCCGGTTTTTCTTTGCCGGGGCAGCCCCCTCACTATCAGATCCTCCTACTTCTGTATTCTCTCCGGGAGTTTCCTCCCTTCCTCAGCACATGCACACTTGTCGGCCAGGGCATATAGTTCACTGACGTCTCTGATCTTGCACATCGCCATCTCCTCCCGCATTCTGCGGTTTCGCACGTTCTGATGGAACGCGCTGATTACCGCGGTAGGGTGGACATCTGGGATGTTGTGCTGTACGCGGCTGAATCTCTGAATGTACTTGCGCAGGGGCTCTCCTTCCTTCTGGGCGAGCAGATGAAGGTCGCTCTCTTGGCCATGAGGCTTGTGGCCGCCTGTAAAGGCGCCGACAAACTGATGGCATAGGTCTGCCCAGGAGGATATGGAGTTGTTCGGCAAGTGCATGAGCCAGGATCTGACATTGGGCTTGAGCACCAGCGGGAAGTAGTTGGCCAGGATCTTGTCGTCCCGCCCCCCGGCAGCTTGCACCGCGATGGTGTAGATGCTGAGGAACTTCGACGGATGCGACTTGCTGTCGTACTTCTCTGGTACGTGTGGCTTGAAATTCTTCGTGCTGGGCCACTGGACTTGCCGCAGCTCACGAGTGAACGCAGGATCTTGGTCCAACGAACGTATGGCCCTGCGAATACCATGACGCTGTCAGTCCTGTGCCTCCTGAGATGGGCGCGGTGCATGTACAGACGCCGAGGTCTGCGCAGCCTTGTCCTTGGACCTAGCAGCACCGTGAGCTCCCTCGTCGATGCCCGTTCTTCCGCCGGCGTCTACCCCACCACCCGTTTGCTCCGGTGGTGGTGGGATCGACGTGGACGGAACAGCTGCCGCCGAAGCCTTCTTCTTCGGTGGCATGTCGATGAAGAAGATGAAGATCTAGCTCGTGTGAACGCCGGATCAGGTTCACACAACCTCAACGCCCCCTACCTGGCACGCCAAAGATGTCAGGGAAGCTGATCCACGAACACCTATGGGACCGGCGGACCGAGCCCCTTTCGGTTCGGCGGGGGGCGGAGATCGCATGAAGAGCAGATCGAGGCGAAGCACACGAGCAGTTTACCCAGCTTCGGAGCTCTCCGGAGAGATAATACTCCTACTGCTGCATGTCTGAGTGTATTGAGTTCTTGCTCGGGAGCGCTGAGTGCTACAGTACACACTAGCTGCTAACGAGACCGAGCGTGAGTGTTTTTCTGCCTTCCAACCCCCCTCTACATTGCGCATGGGCCTCCTTTTATATGCTAAAGGGGTTTCCGACAGGTGGCAACGTAGACAAGGGTAAAAATGGAAAAGGAATTGCAGTTGGTACAACTACCTGTACAGTGTATCATACCTAACCCTGACGGCAGGGGACAAAGGCATTAAATGCCCGTCTACGTCGCCCAAATAGTGCAAAAAGGGACCGTCAGGGACGCCACCGCTCGCCACGATGGCAATCTTGTCAGTGTCGCTTGCCACCGCGCACCGCTGGCTGCACAGCCACTTTCCACGTGCGCCTGGAAAGGCCCCAGGGCGAAACGTTGGTGGATGTGCCGGAGCGCAGGTACAGAGTGGTAGCTTGCCGCGGCAAGCGCTTTGCCGCGGTCGTTATCTTGTCGCATCCGGAAGCTTGTCGCTCACCGGGCCTCGCCGGGACGTGTGGCGCGTCGCGGCAAGTTCCTTGAGATGCCTTGGTTGGCTTTCCCGGCAAGCTCCTCTTGCCGGGGCCTTGTCTCCTTGGCTTGAATACTTTGTTCTTGCTCCTGTCGGTGTACTAGAGTAGGGGTACCCTAGTATCCAGAACTCGTGCACGGGCAGTTGCAGCACCCCGCGGCAAGGCTTGCCGGGTGACCGCCAAGGTCCTCCATGGTTCCTTTGGAGCCATTCAAGAACAAAGTATTCAA
>NC_041387.1:43168505-43185350 GCF_002162155.2 Triticum dicoccoides | reverse complement strand
ACCCTAGTATCCCGAACTTGTGCACGGGCAGTTGCAGCACCCCGCGGCAAGGCTTGCCGGGTGACCGCCAAGGTCCTCCATGGTTCCTTTGGAGCCATTCAAGAACAAAGTATTCAAGCCAAGGAGACAAGGCCCCGGCAAGAGGAGCTTGCCGGGAAGGCCAACCAAGGCATCTCAAGGAACTTGCCGCGACGCACCACGCGTCCCGGCGAGGCCCGGTGAGCGACAAGCTTCCGGACGCGACAAGACAACGACCGCGGCAAAGCGCTTGCCGCGGCAAGCTACCACTCTGTACCTGCGCTCCAGCACATCCACCAACGTGTCGCCCTGGGGCCTTTCCAGGCGCGCGTGGCAAGAGGCTATGCAGCCAGCGGTGCCCGGTGGCAAGCGACGCTGACAAGATTGCCATCGTGGCGAGCGGTGGTGTTCCTGGAGGTCCCTTTTTGCACTATTTGGGCGACGTAGACGGGCATTTAATGCCTTTGTCCCCTGCCGTCAGGGTTAGGTATGATACACTGTACAGGTAGTTGTACCAACCGCAATTCCTTTTCCATTTTTACCCTTGTCTATGTTGCCACCTGTTGGAAACCCCTTTAGCATATAAAAGGAGGCCCATGCGCAACGTAGAGGGGGGTTCGAAGGCAGAAAAACACTCACGCTCGGTCTCGTTAGCAGCTAGTGTGTACTATAGCACTCAACGCTCCCAAGAAAGAACTCAATACACTCAGACATGCAGCAGTAGGAGTGTTATCTCTCCGGAGAGCTCCGAAGCTGGGTAAACTGCTCGTGTGCTTCGCCTCGATCCGCTCTTCGTGCGATCTCTGCCCCCCGCCGAACCGAAAGGGGCTCGGTCCGCCGGTCCCATAGGTGTTCGTGGATCAACTTCCCCGACATCTTTGGCGCGCCAGTTAGGGGGCGTTGAGGTTGTGTGAACCTGATCCGGCGTTCACACGAGCTAGATCTTCATCTTCTTCATCGACATGCCACCGAAGAAGAAGGCTTCGGCGGCAGCTGTTCCGTCCACATCGATCCCACCACCACCGGAGCAAGCGGGTGGTGGGGTAGACGCC
Source organism: Triticum dicoccoides (assembly GCF_002162155.2). Lineage (NCBI taxonomy): Eukaryota > Viridiplantae > Streptophyta > Magnoliopsida > Poales > Poaceae > Triticum > Triticum dicoccoides. Next base: position 43,184,280 of record NC_041387.1, on the reverse strand, counting down.
GGCGGAAGAACAGGCATCGACGAGGGAGCTCACGGTGCTGCCAGGTCCAAGGACAAGGCTGCGCAGACCTAGGCGTCCGTACATGCACCGCGCCCATCTCAGGAGGCGCAGGACCGACAGCATCATGGTATTCGCAGGGCCATACGTTCGTTGGACCAAGATTGAGCTGGTGGATCTCGGGGTGCTCAAGACCAGCATGCACGCCAACATGCTGGCACGAGCGAGACACGGTCGCCTGGACGGGATACTGCTCCTTCTAACATAGTTAGAAGTCCGAGCATATCCCACTCCTCGCACCGTTCGCCACTGCCGCCCACCACTCCAACAGAAGCTTTGGCGCGAGCTCAACTGCTCCTGGATTACCCTCCAACGGCAGACAAGATCGATGAATGGAGGGCCACCATTCAGAGTCTCATCAGCTTCGCCAACGGCGACACTCCGCGGCAGCCGAGTACATCGCTGCCGCGGCAGGACTGCCGGGCACGAGCCGATGGCGACGAAACCGGTGGGGGTGCAACCACCATGCACTCTCCACCCCGAAGGCCAAGATCGCCGACTCGCCGGATCCACCTCGACAGCGACTCCACCGCATCATCAGATCCACGAGCTTGCCGCGATCAGCGCCAAGTTCTTCACGAACGACATTGCCGATGGCCTGCCAAGGTGCGCCGCACTTAAGTTACCTGTGGCACCAGGAATCTTTGTGCTCAAACTGACTCAACCATCTGTAACGCCATCAACTGGATAGAGCAAGAAGTGGAAGTTGATTTCTGGGGACTATTTTCCGGCAGAGCTCCCCGAAGCCGCCGCCAAGAAGGTCCTCAAGATCAACACCAAGGGTGCTGAGGATCAGTCTGCTTCGGCAAGCCCTAGGCTTTGTTCCGTTGAAGCAGACGCTCCTGACAAGTTTTGCTCCGGCAAGCTTGCCGGGGAACGTCAAGCTCCGGCTGAGCTGCAGGTTCTCGCCTTAGAAGCGGATGTTCTCGCAGCAGCAGATGTGCCTTTAGTCCTTGTTGTCGAGCTGCAAGCTCCAGCATGGGCACAACAGATTGTCCGTTTCCTTCAGACAGGAGAACTTCCCGAAGAGCAAGAAGAAGCGGAAAGAGTACCCCGGCAGTCAAGTATGTACCAGTTTGTCGACAACACACTGTACAGAAGAAGACTCAACGGTGTGAAATTGAAGTGTATTCACCGAGAAGACGGACAAAAGCTGTTGGCAGAGATACATGGAGGCATATGTGGTCACCACATTGGCACAAGAGCACTTGCCGGCAAAGCGTTCCGGCAAGATTTCTTTTGGCCGACAACCCTCCAGGATGCAACTGCACAAGTAACCAAGTGTGAAGCGTGCCAGTTCCATTCCAAGCAGATACACCAGCCAGCTCAAGCTCTCCAAACGATCCCTTTATCCTGGCCATTTTCGTTCTGGGGGCTCGACATCCTCGGCCCTTTTCCCCGAGCTGTCGGGGGCTTTGAGTACTTGTACATTGCAATTGACAAGTTCACAAAGTGGCCAGAAGTGGAAGCAGTGAGGAAGGTGACAGCACGGTCAGCAGTCAAGTTCTTCAGGTCGATTGTTTGCCGCTTCGGGATCCCTAACAGGATCATCACCGACAACGGCACGCAATTCACGAGCCGCACCTTCATGCAGTACGTCCAAGATCTTAGCGCCAAGGTCTGCTTCGCTTCTGTTGCTCATCCGAGAAGTAACAGTCAAGCGGAGAGGGCGAATGCTGAAGTGCTGCGCGGGCTCAAGACGAGGACTTTCGACAGGCTGCGCAAGTGCGGAAAGAACTGGATTGAGGAGCTGCCGGTGGTTCTTTGGTCGGTCAGGACGACGCCAAATCGAGCCACTGGCCAGACACCTTTTGCTCTAGTCTATGGAGCAGAGGCAGTTCTCCCCACGGAACTCGTATACGGGTCACCTCGAGTGCTCGCTTATGATGAGCTTGAGCAAGAGCAGTTGCGACAAGATGACGCGCTGCTCCTTGAGGAGGACCGTCTTCAGGCCGTTGTACGAGCTGCTCGATACCAGCAAGCTTTGCGCCTCTACCATGGCCGCAAAGTTAATGCCAGAAGTCTCGAGGAAGGCAACCTTGTTCTTCGGCACGTGCAGTCCGCCAAGAATTCCAACAAGTTGACGCCGAAGTGGGAAGGCCCTTACCGGGTGAAACGAGTCACTAGGCCTGGCGCTGTCCACCTTGAGACCGAAGATGGCATTCCGGTGAGCAACTCCTGGAACATTGAGCATCTTCATAAGTTTTACTCGTAAGGCGCGGTTGCCGAAACCTGTTCCGGCAACCACCTTTTGTACAAGTCTTGCCGATGCTGCATGTAATCCTTTGTACGAAGCCGGGCGCAGACCCTGTGCATAAGTAGAGCTCATGTGCTCCGCACACCTCGTCAATTTCATGCTTTCTACTTTTCTTTGCATGCATTATCTAACACTTTGTGTAGCGCCTACCCCCGGTAAGCAATAACGAGCCGTAAGGCCCCATATCTTTATTTTCTCTTCTTTCTCTTTCTCAAAGAAGGGAAGGTTCCCTCGCCCACAAGTTTGCCGGGGGGAAAGGAGAAGATAATGGTGTGGACCAAGCGTCGTTCGAGGATGTTTCGCCTTACCGGGAAGCAAACGATAGAAAAGCTAAGTTGCTAAAGTTTGAGCAATCAATTTTAAAATTTTTAAGTTATCTTCCTCGAACGACCGTGCTTTGTATGGAAAACCTATGCGCGGAGGAACCAACTCGTAGCTAGTTGCGCCCTTACTTTGTTTCGAGTCCGCTCAACAACTTAAGTGAGCTGCGACTAGTTGCGACAAGGTTTCTTGTCGGTAGCGGCACCGCCAGCAGGCTGCTGACGTCCCGCACTCAGCGCTCGCGGCTAAGGTGCCTGCACCGACAAGTTCCCTAAAAGCGTAGGGCAACAACATACAAAGGAAGGAATCAAGTAAAGGAAATAACATAGCAATCGCTACCCAAAATAGAGTCATATTATAAGATAGCTTGTCGCAGCTCTAACAGATTGTTCTCATAACATGACCAGCAGTGACAAGAAAAAGAGAAAACGGGCGGCCTAATCTACACGATCGCCCTCAACCCTCTTGATCCCGCTCACCTTGTCCACAATGGGTGCGACAAGGGTCTTGAGCGCTTCCAGATCAGCATCCAGCGGCAAGGTCCTGAGGACGTTGGTGAGGTTGAGGCCTGGGTTGCGGAAGGCCACCTTCACCAGCACCTTTTGAAGAGCTCCCGCGCAGATTTTGCGCGACTCGTCGGCCAGCTGCTTTGGGATCTTCTCCCGGAGTCATTGGAGGGCCGTCGCCACGCCTTTGAAGAACAAGCTGAGCTTGGCGCTGGGTTGGAGGTGCTCATCGGAGGAATACCCGAGATCCTCCATCCCCAGCTGCGCCAGCTCCCCGTAGATGGCTGCGGCAACATCCACGAGACCCTCGGTCCAGTGCCCCACGATCTCTCCCACGACGCCGCATTCGACGCGTGCCGTTCGAGGAGGGCGCGGTGGATACAGAGTGAAATACGGCGTAACCCAGGCCGCACGTGCCCGTGCCCTATTTTGGGCCTGGCCCAACAGCGTTCGGCACCGTGTGTGACCCAGGCCCGGGGGCTCCTGTCGGTGTACTAGAGTAGGGGTACCCTAGTATCCCGAACTTGTGCACGGGCAGTTGCAGCACCCCGCGGCAAGGCTTGCCGGGTGACCGCCAAGGTCCTCCATGGTTCCTTTGGAGCCATTCAAGAACAAAGTATTCAAGCCAAGGAGACAAGGCCCCGGCAAGAGGAGCTTGCCGGGAAGGCCAACCAAGGCATCTCAAGGAACTTGCCGCGACGCGCCACGCGTCCCGGCGAGGCCCAGTGAGCGACAAGCTTCCGGACGCGACAAGACAACGACCGCGGCAAAGCGCTTGCCGCGGCAAGCTACCACTCTGTACCTGTGCTCCAGCACATCCACCAACGTGTCGCCCTGGGGCCTTTCCAGGCGCGCGTGGCAAGAGGCTGTGCAGCCAGCGGTGCGCGGTGGCAAGCGACGCTGACAAGATTGCCATCGTGGTGAGCGGTGGCGTCCTTGACGGTCCCTTTTTGCACTATTTGGGCGACGTAGACGGGCATTTAATGCCTTTGTCCCCTGCCGTCAGGGTTAGGTATGATACACTGTACAGGTAGTTGTACCAACCGCAATTCCTTTTCCATTTTTACCCTTGTCTACGTTGCCACCTGTCGGAAACCACTTTAGCATATAAAAGGAGGCCCATGCGCAACGTAGAGGGGGGTTCGAAGGAAGAAAAACAGTCACGCTCGGTCTCGTTAGCAGCTAGTGTGTACTGTAGCACTCAGCGCTCCCGAGCAAGAACTCAATACACTCAGACATGCAGCAGTAGGAGTGTTATCTCTCCGGAGAGCTCCGAAGCTGGGTAAACTGCTCGTGTGCTTCGCCTCGATCCGCTCTTCGTGCGATCTCCGCCCCCCGCCGAACCGAAAGGGGCTCGGTCCGCCGGCCCCATAGGTGTTCGTGGATCAGCTTCCCCGACATCTTTCCATTATCTTCTCCTTTCCCCCCGGCAAACTTGTGGGCGAGGGAACCTTCCCTTCTTTGAGAAAGAGAAAGAAGAGAAAATAAAGATATGGGGCCTTACGGCTCGTTATTGCTTACCGGGGGTAGGCGCTGCACAAAGTGTCAGATAATGCATGCAAAGAAAAGTAGAAAGCATGAAATTGACGAGGTGTGCGGAGCACATGAGCTCTACTTATGCACGGGGTCTGCGCCCGGCTTCGTACAAAGGATTACATGCAACATCGGCAAGACTTGTACAAAAGGTGGTTGACGGAACAGGTTTCGGCAACCGCGCCTTACGGGTAAAACTTACGAAGATGCTCAATGTTCCAGGAGTTGCTCACCGGAATGCCATCTTTGGTCTCAAGGCGGACAGCACAAGGCCTAGTGACTCGTTTCACCCGGTAAGGGCCTTCCCACTTCGGCGTCAACTTGTTGGAATTCTTGGCGGACTGAACGCGCCGAAGAACAAGGTCGCCTTCCTCGAAACTTCTGGCATTAACTTTGCGGCTATGGTAGCGGCGCAAAGCTTGCTAGTACCGAGCAGCTCGTACAGCGGCCTGAAGACGGTCCTCCTCAAGGAGCAGCGCGTCATCTTGTCGCAACTGCTCTTGCTCAAGCTCATCATAAGAGAGCACTCGAGGTGACCCGTATACGAGTTCCGTGGGGAGAACTGCCTCTGCTCCATAGACTAGAGCAAAAGGTGTCTGGCCAGTGGCTCGATTTGGCGTCATCCTGACCGACCAAAGAACCACCGGCAGCTCCTGAATCCAGTTCTTTCCGCACTTGCGCAGCCTGTCGAAAGTCCTGGTCTTGAGCCCGGGCAGCACTTCAGCATTCGCCCTCTCCACTTGACCATTACTTGTCGGATGAGCAAAAGAAGCGAAGCAGACCTTGGCGCTAAGATCTTGGATGTACTGCATGAAGGTGCGGCTCGTGAATCGTGTGTCGTTGTCGGCGATGATCCTGTTAGGGATCCCGAAGCGGCAAACAATCGACCTGAAGAACTTGACTGCTGACCGTGCTGTCACCTTCCTCACTGCTTCCACTTCTGGCCACTTTGTCGATTGCAACGTACAAGTACTCAAAGTCCCCGACATCTTTGGCGCGCCAGGTAGGGGGCGTTGAGGTTGTGTGAACCTGATCCGGCGTTCACACGAGCTAGATCTTCATCTTCTTCATCGACATGCCACCGAAGAAGAAGGCTTCGGCGGCAGCTGTTCCGTCCACGTCGATCCCACCACCACCGGAGTACACACTAGCTGCTAACGAGACCGAGTGTGAGTGTTTTTCTGCCTTCAAACCCCCCTCTACGTTGCGCATGGGCCTCCTTTTATATGCTAAAGGGGTTTCCGACAGGTGGCAACGTAGACAAGGGTAAAAATGGAAAAGGAATTGCGGTTGGTACAACTACCTGTACAGTGTATCATACCTAACCCTGACGGCAGGGGACAAAGGCATTAAATGCCCGTCTACGTCGCCCAAATAGTGCAAAAAGGGACCGTCAAGGACGCCACCGCTCACCACGATGGCAATCTTGTCAGCGTCGCTTGCCACCGCGCACCGCTGGCTGCACAGCCTCTTGCCACGCGCGCCTGGAAAGGCCCCAGGGCGACACGTTGGTGGATGTGCTGGAGCGCAGGTACAGAGTGGTAGCTTGCCGCGGCAAGCGCTTTGCCGCGGTCGTTGTCTTGTCGCGTCCGGAAGCTTGTCGCTCACTGGGCCTCGCCGGGACGCGTGGCGCGTCGCGGCAAGTTCCTTGAGATGCCTTGGTTGGCCTTCCCGGCAAGCTCCTCTTGCCGGGGCCTTGTCTCCTTGGCTTGAATACTTTGTTCTTGAATGGCTCCAAAGGAACCATGGAGGACCTTGGCGGTCACCCGGCGAGCCTTGCCGCGGGGTGCTGCAACTGCCCGTGCACGAGTTCGGGATACTAGGGTACCCCTACTCTTGTACACCGAGATACTCACCGCCGATCGAGGAGATTTGGGACGCCATGGATTTGGGAGGAGGGTTAGGATTAGTGGAACTGCCGTAATGTGAATGGACGGTACGACTAGGAGCGAACTGCCATAGTATTAAAGGAGGTGCGGGGACGAGTAGGAGCGAACTGCCAGCGTGCGAACGGCAGGGTAGTGGCTTTCCATTCTCCCATGATACGTGCATCTGAGAGCACTTGGATCGGAGATCGAACGTTTGCATGGCGTGATTCTTGACCTATGGGTGAATATCCTATCCTGGAGGGTCATTCTGCAAATTTTCAGCAACTTAGCATGCGACCGTTTGATCTCAGATCCAAGGGCTACCAGCAGCCCATATCATGGTCGCGCCTACCACGACTATCGCGTCGCTCGCGCGGTCGCACCCTTGGAGATTTAATATGGTGTGTTAGGCTATCTGATGTTGGCATGTCATACATAGTCATCACTTAGTCACTCATACTACAACAAGGTTGGCTATAAGGTTGGCTATAAGTGTATTTTTTTACTCCTCTCTATATCTTTCTTCGTACTCCCTCCGTCTCATCATATAAGAACGTTTTTGACACTAGTGTAGTGCCAAAAACGTTCTTATATTATGGGACACAAGGAGTACTACTATTTATTGCATTTGCCAAGGAGTGACCTCTTCCAATGAAATGGTGTTGCTAAGTTTGTTTCATTTAATTAGCTATAGACTCAAAATTGTCTTTTCACCTAGGTACACGTGCTTACCACCGTTTCTTCCTTGGGTCACCAAACTAGTCTCTCTCTTCTTGATTAACTTGCCACATCAGACTTTATGCCTATGTGGCAAGCTTAAGCACCTGTAGGAGCAAGTAAGGTGCCCGTCCGTTGCACGGAAGAGTGAAATGCACTGATCGGGGTGTTGTTTATTTTGACAAAGGATGTGGGGGTCATCTCATGTGTAACAGGTATCAATAGGTTTCTTCGGATATTATTTCATCTCTAGAGCTCAGAAACATCCGGGTGAAATAGATAAAAAAGTATCTTTTGCAAACAAAAGCATTCAACTGTTCAACCTGCATCCAAAACTTGTGAATAAATAACTCTTATCGTGCTTTGCAGGAAATGGTTCATCATAAGTCTTTCACCGGTACTGTAGTAAAAATTCATACATGGAAGGTTCTAGACTAAACCATAAATGGATACACTTTTATTCATGCGCGATACTCCAATAGAGCAAGATCATGCATGGAAGTCTCCACATGCTTAGACAGCGGATTACATTGAGCGAAGACTAATGATCACATTTAACTTAGTAATCCATATGTCCAGGTGAACCTCCTTGGAGTCCCCATGCGCATTGTTGGGGATCAAATAATACCATGCGTCTTCCATGTCCACATCGGCAGGAAGGTCCCAGCTCGGCAGAGTCCAATTTAGCTTGACGTTGCCAGTGTCGCCGCCAACGGACCTCCGAGGGGTAGTAATAGTGAGCACGCACCCGTACAACGGCCTCGTGTCAGTGTCAGTGTTAGCAGCGTCGCCCCTGACGGACACTACAGAGATGTGGCGGCGGCCTGCGTGGGCCTCGCCGGTGGCCATTATCAAGAGGAAGACGCTGCCGTCCTCCTCCGAGACTAGCAGGCGGCGCTGATCCTCCAGCGACTCCGGCATGGTGAACGGGTAGCACGTCTCGTACTTGATGTTCTCCGCCAAGGGCCAGTAGTGATCGCTGCACGCCTGCGTTAGGTGATGCACGATGTCCGCCGGCGAGCCCCAAAACGGCACCGGGCACTCATAGCAGTAGACGAAGGGCTCCTTGGAGGCATCGACCATGCCGTCCATGAAACGGGAGTGGCTGTAGGGGACGTTCCGCCAGTTGAATATATGAGCAAGTTACCACGAGATTTACTACAAAATAAATCATGACGGCTATAACAGAGATTAAACTAATCATGCAGACTAGCATAGTAGATGAACAGATCGAGTCTAGGAAACAGACTAGAAACATGAATTCTACCACGATTTCGAACACAAAGGACAGAAACACATATGGTGCAACGGGAGCAGCACCATTGGCGTTTAGGTTGGCGCCCATGTCGTTGAGGAAGAGGTTGCCGAGGTCGGGGAAGAAGTCGTCGTCAGTGAGGTCGTGGCTGCTAGCAGTCGCGAGAGTGCACTCCCCAAATGTCAACAGCGCCCGCCGAATGGAGCGCGGGAGGGAGTGGCTGTAGGGGACGTTGCGGTCGCCGAATGGAGTGCAGGAGTAGCCCACGAAGCAGTAGACGGTGCTCCTCCCTAGTCTCTATTCTTATCTCTATCTCTACTACTCTTCTTTGTTTTTTATAATATACTAGTTGTAGTTGTCAAATCGAATAGTACTGCGCCGTCCACTGCACGCCCAACTGAACATGCCTCCTCGCGTCCATTAAACCCGCATGCAAACCGAGAAACCTACTCCGGTCCGTGGGAGGGAAAAAATTTGCCGGTTGCCGCGGGAGGTTTATTCTGCAAATTTTCAGCAACTTAGCATGCGACCGTTTGATCTCAGATCCAAGGGCTGCCAGCAGCCCGTATCATGGTCGCGCCTACCACGACCGTCGCGTCGCTCGCGCGGTCGCGCCCTTGGAGATTTAACACAGTGCGTTAGGCTATCTGATGTTGGCATGTCATACATAGTCATCACTTAGTTACTCATACTACAACAAGGTTAGCTATAAGGTTAGTCATCACTTAGGAGAAATTTTTACTACTCCCTCCGTTTACTCCTTGTCCCTACTACGTACGTACTTTGGTTAGTACTCCCTCCATTTACTTATACAAGGCCACTATAAAAAAATACATTTTTCATCTATACAAGGCCACAAATAGTAATCGAGCCTTTCCAGTTTATGGCTCAATTTCAAAATCTCTCCAACCAAGGTAGACGGTGAGTGGTCGAATTAATTTCGTAGTTTGCACAGTACGCTCGTTTTTCTCAAGAAGTTATGTTTACCGAGGCATTAATTAGAACGAATGCATGAATGACCACTAAATTTCCATGAACTTGTACATGCATTGGTTAGTTTCCTCTTGACACTGCTTGCTTCAGGTGATCTAACGCACCTCGAAATCCAACATGTAATGGTACTACTACTAGTATAGTAGAATTGAGACTTATCAAACGGAAAAACGATTTTTTTTTGATGAGCCCTATAAACCCTAGTGGGTACGTACTCCGTAATAACAGATTTTTTCCAAAACTAAGTCGCTCCCTTTCATGAATTCTGTAGTATACTCCTCCGTCGAAGCTCCCTTTCATGAATTATGTACTTCCTGTCGCTAACGTGTGGGACATATAGCAACCGGGTCGACGTGTCAAGCACCAAATAACAGTGCAGAACAACAGGGGGGACGCACCCCACTCTTACCGGCCTAGTAGTAGTAATGAGCAATGAGACGTCAAATCACAATGCCGCACCTTCCTAGACGGACGAAGCAACCATTATTTCACACTTCAGTTTGACATCATCTCGAACCACGTACTAGTATTGCTTCTGCCTCAAGAGGGACACACGCATCGCCTTGGTACCTCATGACACATGGGACCGCATGACAGGCCATGCTCCCCCACTGATCGCTCGGTAAAATCACCTCATTTTTACTATACTTCCTCCGGATCGGTTTACTACATGGCATGCACGTCGTTCTAGGTTGAGAATTTAACTGGCTATATAAATATATATATATGTGATGAACAGTACGCTAGCCTTTTAAAAAATGTATACTTTGGTACAGTAGTACTATCGATGGATTGCGCCATGGAGCAAAAATTGAAATTTAAAAAAAAGGTGGTACATATAGAGAGCGCTCGTCGCCAAATATGCATATAGTACTATTAAAAAAGCTAGTACGTGCTTAATTGGGGTGCTAAATTCTATCAAAGAAATACTAGTACTAGTATGTACATACTGAAGAGTTAATGTAATGAGAAGAAACATAACATAGTTCTGCTGGGGGCTCAGCACAACACACCCCTCAAATTAAACTAAGCACACCTGAAATTAAACTATGCAACTAATCCGGTAGACACTGCATTAGAAGTTTAGAACCGCCATGAGCAACAACACTGCCACCTTAGTCGGAGTCCTTGTCCACGTCCTTGTCCCTCTTCCTCTTGGTCGATACTTCTTTGCTTGAACCGCCAACTTGGCATTTGCTCTTCATCCAACCCTTGTAGATATTGAAACAAAGGTAGCCATCCATTGCAGCGTAATGGATGTGGTCTATATCTAGTATATTTCGCTGCCATGCATGACGATTAAACGTGTATGGAGGTTTCTCCAGTTTACCGTACGAAGGATGAACCATGGCTCCTGCCAGGGTCAGCATTGAAGGCTGACAAGAAGACACTAGCCGATTCTTTTGGAGGTCGAAGGTGTTACCTACAAAAAGGCCTATCCGACGCAGGACTTCTTTGTCGTTACCAAAGTCTACAGTAACGAATTGGAATATGTTGTTCTCGAGGAAGTCCTTAAAATCCTGGCACTCAACGTCAGCATGGCATATGTGGTAGACCAAGCATAAGTCATGCATGCAAACCTGGATCACGGTGGGTTTCTTCCTCTCTTCGTCCTTTAGATCCTTCTCTCGTCCCACGATTGTGGTGTACTCAACATCTAGCCCAGCGACCCACTCATCATGTGAGTTTTCGAACATGCGTCTGAAGCGAGAAAGGCATCCTTTCACCGTCGCGGAAGTACGGGTGTAGATGACGTCGAACTCATCGTCGGTGATGGTTCTAACCTTGTACTCACCACCGATCGGGGAGATTTGGGACGCCATGGATTTGGGAGGAGGGTTAGGATTAGTGGAACTGCCGTAATGTGAACGGACGGGACGACTAGGAGCGAACCGTCGTAGTATTAAAGGACGTGCGGGGACGAGTAGGAGCGAACTGCCAGCATGCGAATGGCAGGGTAGTGGCTTTCCATTCTCCCATGATACGAGCTTTCGAGAGCCCTTGGATCTGAGATCGAACGGTTGCATGGCGTGATTCTAGACCTATGGGTAAATATCCTATCCTAGGGGGTTATTCTGCAAATTTTTAGCAACTTAGCATGCGACCGTTTGATCTCAGATCCAAGGGATGCCAGCAGCCCGTATCATGGCCGCGCCTACCACGACCGTCGCGTCGCTCGCGTGGTCGTGCCCTTGGAGATTTAACACGGTGCGTTAGGCTATCTGATGTTGGCATGTCATACATAGTCATCACTTAGTCACTCATACTACAACAAGGTTGGCTATAAGGTTGGCTATAAGTGTATTCTTTTTTGACACCTCTCTATCTCTTTCTTCGTACTCCTTCCGTCCCATAATATAAGAACGTTTTTGACACTAGCTAGTGTAGTGTCAAAAACGTTCTTATATAATGGGACACAGGGAGTACTAGTATTTATTGCATTTGCCAAGGAGTGACCTCTTCCAATGAAATGGTGTTGCTAAGTTTGCTTCATTTAATTAGCTATAGACTCAAAATTGTCTTTTCATCTAGGTACACGCGCTTAGCACCGTTTGTTCCTTGGGTCACCAAACTAGTCTCTCTCTTCTTGATTAACTTGCCACATCAGACTTTATGCCTATGTGGCAAGCTTAAGCACCAGTAGGAGCAAGTAAGTACAATAGTGCGCTCTACATGGCATTTTTGCATATGTGGAGGAAAGGGAGGCAAGGAAAAAGTGGAGAAGTGGGCTCTCATTCAAGTGCCAGCCTCTACTACATGGTGGAGCATTGGGAGAGGCACCTGTATGGAGGTGGTCAGGAATCGGGAGACTCACGCCGGTCGTAGTGCCATAGTTAAAATTATAATGGAAAGTCAAATCACGGGGCCCCACCTGTCCAGCAGTAACTCGCTGTCAAATCACACAGCCCTACATTTGCAGCAGCCTACTCCCTCGTCTTCTCGCGTCTCTGTCAAACCGACTAGGCGGAACTGTCCCGTCGCCTACCAGGCAGGAAAAGCCCCGCCCTCGACTTTTAAATAGTATACAAATACTAATTTTGTATCCATGGATTGCGCCCGCGCCATGGAGCAAAGTGTCTAGCAAACGGTGGTACACATGTACGGAGTATACAACACGCCCATCGCGTTCGCGTCGCACCCCAGACGGTCGGTCAGTCTGGCACGCTGCTCTCCGAATGGAACGCGCGTCATATTGTGTTCGCACACACATGTGGGACGGCAATTAAGAACCAACCATAGGCACACTCCCCGGCCCCGCAAGTCGGGTGACTTAATAGAAGAGGGAGACGAGCGATAGTACTAGAGAAGTGTTGTACTACGTTGGTGCCTGGACGATCCCTGCAAGACACGGAAGATCAGTTCATCCATGCATGTGACCAGACTCCAGCAGACACGCCTGGATTGGCTATCGTCTACATATCGTGCAGGCTATGTCGTACATGGTTGTAGTTGTGGTGAGAAATCTAAAAAAAGGTTTCTTGTCATCTCACAAAATTATGTGGCATGTGCTTCGGATCACTGCGAGGGTTAAACAGCGACAACTGAGTTGGGCTAGTCATTGGAGGCACATGCACGAACAGTGACTACTCGGCTGCCATCTAGGTCAAGCCGGCTAAGTTAATTAGGACATCTATCGACGGACCCCTTTTCTACGAGTTTATCTTTAATTTGAGCTTTGTTCCTCGTCTAGTTTGTCCGTCGGGATTCATGTTGTTTCCTTTGGGCAGTGAGGTTATGATTTCTTGTCATGTGGCATTTTTTCGTGTTAGATGTTATAATCCGGCGCTTCAGATCAAAATGACGACAACTGCACCTCCGGGCCACATAGATGAAGACTTCTCGACAGTCATTGACGAGGTCAAGCCGGCTCCGGTAGACAAAAGAAAACTAAGTACTACTCCACTATATAGGCAGGAGCCTCCGTGCTTGCTTGCTAGTGTTGCTCTCTTCACACTGTCTCGGCCTCTCCAGATCTAAACACGACAGTGGTGGCCACACACTCTCTCTCTGCTCTCCGCTGGTCACAGATCCAGCCGGATCCTCTCCGTTAGGGAAGGTGAGAAGGTGCAACGTTCACGCGGTCGTCCTCGGCGACGGCTCTTACCCACTGCTGGGCACGTCCTGATCATCCTGATTTGCCATTCTCTCCCAAGCACCGCCGGCGAGGGAGGGCCTCCGACCCCTTCTTCCTCCCTGTCGTAGTGTGGGCAGATCCAGCCTCCCGCCTCCCACCTAGCGACATCCCGGCGACCATCAGGTACAACTTCCTTCGAAACTGTAGCGACCCGACCTCAAACGGTCAAGTCTCTGTGCCTCAGTGTCATCCCTGGATCAGTAATGCTGGCACGCACAGTACTTGAAGGATTTATAACAGAGTAGCAATCACACACTTATTACATCGAATGTCTCAAAAGAGAACTTATTACAATAATATGGCTTAAGGCCATCTAATGCGATAATAGCGGAAGGCTTGGAAGATAAAGTGAGTCCATCAACTCCAACGGCATAGCTGAGCTGCACGGCAACGACCTAATGAACCTTACTCCTCGTCTGAAAAGTCTGCAACATAATACGTTGCAGCCCGAAAACGGGTTAGCACATGGAATATGCTGGCAATATAACATAGTAGAGCAAGAACAAAATAATGCTATCACTACATGCATATTTGGCTGGTGGAAAGCTCTATGGTTATAGTTTGCGAAAAGCAAAATTTTCCCTACAACAAAGGAATAAATTTAATTTAACTATCATGGTGGTTGAAACATTGAGAAGGTATAACCCCAACTCAATCCCAAATTAAAGTAATTATCAACCCAACAATATTAATTATGAGTGATGAGATACATGTGATAACCCAAGTACTAGATACTCAAGACTGTCCATAACCAGGGACACGGCTAACCATGATTTGATTGTACACTCTGCAGAGGTTTGCGCACTTTTCCCCACAAGACTCGATTGCTTCCGTTGGATTTCCCGCACTGCATGGTGTTTGAGAAATGGATGACCGAGACATAGTCTTTCAAAAACATTAACTCCCTACTTCGGGTAGATCATACCAAACCTACAAAACCCACTACCTGCTGATCAACCTCTTCAAGAGCTTTACGTAACTTACTCAACTATGCTAGAGCCCATAGTAGCTTGTGGCTGCACACAGAAGTTTCTAGCATGAATCATCTCAGTTCCCTTTAAGCCTAGGTGGTGGTCCATAGGAAGATCACACGGGTACCCCGGGATTTCCAAAAAATATAGACAACACTGGGTTCCCCAGGTGCCTCAATCCACCGAGATGTGTATTAAAGTTGCCACCTTAAGTTGAACCATTAATTAACATTCTCACATCTGTCGTGGATACTCTCAAGCCCAGCCCACGTCTACGAGCATAGCATAGTAATATAATCATAACGTAGATGTAACTCCCAAGGGTTTGATAATAATCAGGGCAATAGGTTCTACCTCCTCAACTACTTCCCAATACCATCCAGTTAAAGACATCCTAATCATGCATTGTTTGAGGATTGTACTAATGCAATGAAAACTAGGTATGAAAAGAGTATGATCAATGTGTTACTTGCCTTGCTGACGATCCGTGAATCCTAGAGACTCGTAGTAACACGCTTCGCACTCCGGAAATTCTATCGCAAACAAAAAATAACATACATAAGCAAGTAGCAAAGATGCACGAGCAAAACTTCAAATAAAAGAGATTGACCAGAAAGTTCAACTTAAGAACTATGGTTTGCGAAAAGAATCAAATCAAACAGAGCAACGAAACTCAAACGGCGAAAGAAACAAGATCCGTTTA
Source organism: Triticum dicoccoides (assembly GCF_002162155.2). Classification (NCBI taxonomy): domain Eukaryota; kingdom Viridiplantae; phylum Streptophyta; class Magnoliopsida; order Poales; family Poaceae; genus Triticum; species Triticum dicoccoides. The sequence goes on along the minus strand of NC_041387.1, from coordinate 43,168,964 downwards.
CTCATCTGGACTAAAGTAAAATTTTACAGTATCAAAATCTTGTTTAAGTTGATTAAACGGAAAGAGGGCCTCGAGACGAAACTCTAGGCGTTTGAATCACCTGATTCCGACTAACGAGCAAAAAGATAAACAGAAACTAAGATCGGATCAGAAATCGCGACTGAGAATAATCGCAGATAAATCCGATAAAAGAAAACTGACGAATAGGCTAACGAACAAGCATTCATTATCTGTAACTAACGGCAGCAAACCGTTCGTTTAAATGAACGTACAGACGAACGTCCGCTAATTAGAAGAATCGAGAAAAACCGGCAAACCGATAAAAAAACGAACTAGGGTTTCTAAAAAACAAACGGTTTTTAAAAAAACCGGCGGCTCGCATCCGGCGCGGTACCTCCGGCGAGGTGGCTCCGGCGAGGCGGGGTTGGGTGGCGGGGCGGCGGCTCGCGGGGCGGCAGC
>NC_041387.1:43159382-43167573 GCF_002162155.2 Triticum dicoccoides | reverse complement strand
GCGCGGGCGGCGGCGGCTGCGGCTCGGGAGGCGGCGGCTCGGCGGCGGTGATGGTGGTGGTTTGGGGCGGCGGGGCGGCGGCTTATAAAGAGGGGGGCGGTGACTTGGAGGAGGGGGCAAGGCGCGGCGGCGAGAGGAGTCCCGGCCGGACTCCTCGTCCGAGTCGGCGGCGGCGCGGGCGCGCGAAGGCGGCGGCGGCACGGGGGAGTTGGGCTGGCCCGGCTGGGTTTCGGCCCAGTCGGTGCCCAAAGTTTTTTTTAAAATAATTTTGCCGACGGAAATAAAATCCTAGAAAACAAAATAAAAACCTAAAAATGCCAAAACAAATTTTCACCGTCTAAATAAAATATTTAAAACGAGATGAACATTTTCTTGGCCCTTAAAATGCAATTTTAAAAATGTGCAATTTTTCTAATGCAAATAAAATCCAGATAAAATCAAATAAATGATTTTAACATTTTTCTTCCAATATTTCAATTGTTTTGGAGAAGTCATATTATCTCCTCTCATATATTTTAATAAGAAATATTTTTCGGAGAGAAATATAATTAAAATCGGAAATCCTCGTTTCACTATTTGATAGGAATCAAATATGAAAACCAGGAAATCCCCAACTCTCTCCGAGGGTCCTTGAGTTGCTTAGGATTTCGAGGATTGCGGAGCGGAAATGCAATAAAATATGATATGCGTGGATGACCTATGTATAACATTCCAAATTGAAAATTTGGGATGTTACAAACCTACCCCACTTACGATGAATCTCGCCCTCGAGATTTGGGTTGTCAGAAAATAGGTGTGGGTGGTCCTTGCGAAGATCATCCTCTCGTTCCCAGGTGGCTTCATCCTCGGTATGGTGGCTCCACTGAACTTTGCAAAACTTGATAACCTTGTTGCGAGTTACTCGGCTGGCAAACTCAAGAATATTTATTGGCTTCTCCTCATAAGTCAAATCACTGTCCAGCTGAATTGCCTCCAAGGGTACTGTATCTCTTAATGGTATATCGGCCATCTCAGCATGACACTTCTTCAGCTGTGAGACGTGGAACACATCGTGAACTCCCGACAGTCCTTCAGGTAATTCTAGCATGCAGGCAACTTCTCCCATCCGTTCCAAAACACGATACGGTCCTACAAATCTCGGGGCTAATTTTCCCTTAACTCCAAAATGTTTCACTCCTCACAAGGGTGATACTCGCAGATATGCTCTACCTCCAATTTCATAAGTTACTTCCTTGCGTTTCGAGTCTGCATAACTTTTCTGCCTGGACTGAGCTACCTTCAGTCTATCACGAATCAACTTAACCTTCTCCTCGGACTCTTTGATCAAGTCTGGTCCAAACAGCTGTCGGTCTCCTACCTCATCCCACATCAATGGTGTTCTGCATCTGCGTCCATACAGAGCTTCGAACGGTGCCATCTTCAAACTAGCTTGGTAGCTATTGTTGTATGAAAACTCTACATAAGGCAAATTTTCATCCCAACTAGATCCATAATCTAGCGCACTTTGACTCTCTCGGTCTGTCCATCTGTCTGCGGGTGGAATGTTGTACCGAACTCCAATCTCGTACCCAAGGTCTGGTGTAACTGATGCCAAAACTTTGAAATAAACTATGTCCCTCTATCTGATACGATGCTCCTCGGAACTCCATGCAGGCATACGATCCTGGACATATATATCTTGGCCAACTTTGCACTTGTATAAGTGGTTTTCACCAGGATAAAGTGAACCACTTTGGTCAAGCGATCCACTACTACCCATATTGAGTCATATCCTGCTTTGGTCCTGGGTAGTCCGATGATAAAGTCCATGCCAAGTTTATCCCACTTCCATTCGGGTATCGGCATAGGCTGTAATAGTCCTGCTGGCTTCTGATGCTCTGCCTTCACTCTCTGACATACTTCACATACAGCCACATACTCGGCGATATCCTTCTTCATACCAGTCCACCAGAAACGTTCTTTTAAATCCAAATACATCTTTGTGTTTCCGGGGTGTATCGAGTATGGTGAGTCATGAGCCTCCTGAAGTATTAACTTCCTGATCTCTTGGTTATTAGGCACATAAACTCGGTCCTCAAACCATAAGGTATCGTGCTCATCCTCGCGAAAACCTTTAGCCTTTCCTTTGCTCATCTTCTCCTTTATCTCGGCAATCTCCTTGTCCTCCTTCTGAGCTTCTCGAATTTTGTTCAACAAGGTCGACTGAACCTCCATTGTTGCAAGGAAACCTCTGGGAACAATCTCTACTCGAAGTTCCATGAGATCCTCATCTAACTCCTTTGGCAATCCCTTACATTCAAGTATATTGGCATAACTCTTCCGGCTCAAAGTGTCTGCTACAACACTGGCCTTTCCTGGATGATAGTGTAGATTCATATCATAATATTTTATAAGTTCCAACCATCTCCTCTGTCTAAGGTTCAACTCCTTTTGCGTGAAAATATACTTCAAACTCTTATGATCCGTGTACACATCACAACAGTTTCCAGTAAGGTAATGTCTCCAAGTCTTTAATGCATGCACTACGGCTGCTAACTCCAAATCATGCGTGGCATAGTTCAACTCATGGGGCTTCAGTTGTGGTGAGGCATACGAAACAACTTTTCCGTCCTGCATAAGCACACATCCCAGTCCCAAGCGAAAGGCATCGCAATACACTTGAAACTACTTATGTATATCTGGCAATGTTAGCACTGGGGCTGTAGTCAAACGTTTCTTCAACTCCTAAAAACTTGCCTTGCAATCTTCTGTCCATTTAAACTTAGCATCCTTCTTCAATAGTTCAGTCATTGGCTTTGCAAGCTTGGAAAAATTCTCAATGAATCTCCAATAATATTCCGCGAGTCCAAGAAAACTGCGGATCTCGCCAACTGAAGTGGGTGCCAACCATTCAGTGACCGACTGAACCTTGGTGGGGTCTACTGCTATACCTTCTCCTGATATAACATGCCCAACAAATCCAACTTCCTTTAACCAAAATTCGCACTTGCTGAACTTGGCGTATAACTAGTGTTCTATGAGTTTCTCGAGAACTAATCACAAATGCTCCTTGTGCTCATCTTCATTCTTCGATTATACCATAATATCATCGATAAACACCACAATGAACTTGTCCAAATACTCCATGAACACTTTGTTCATCATACTCATGAAATAGGCTGGGACGTTTGTCAGTCCAAACGACATGACCGTATACTCGTATAATCCATACCGCATGGTGAACGCTGTCTTTGGTATATCCTTCTCTCGTATTTTCAACTGATGGTATCACGATCGTAGATCAATCTTTGAAAACACCTTAGCTCCTTGCAGCTGATCAAACAGATCATTGATCATCGGTAGTGGATACTTGTTCTTAATCGTTACTTCGTTCAAGGCTCGGTAATCCACAACCATCCTCAGGGATTTATCCTTCTTCTCAACCAAAAGTACTGGAGCTCCCCAAGGTGACGAACTCCTTCGAATATAACTTTTCTCCAACAACTCCTTGATCTGCTTCTTAATTTCCTCCAGATCATTTGCGGGCATCCGATAGGGTCTCTTGGATATTGGCCCTGTGCCTGGCAATAGCTCTATCAAAAACTCAATGTCTCGATCCGGTGGCATGCCTGGTAACTCTTCTGGAAAAACATCCGGGTAATCCTTTACTACAACCACTTCCTCCTGCACAACTCCTGTGAGGGCATTCACTTGGGTCCTCCTAGGCACATGCCTAGATACGTACTTAATCCTTTTCCCCTCCGGGGTGGTGAGATAAATTGACTTACTAGCACAGTCAATACTTCCTCCATACTTTGACATTCAGTCCATACCTAATATCACATCCAATCCTTGTGACTCCAAGATAATTAGGTCAGACGGGAAAACATGAGTCCCAATGGTTAGGGGTATCTGGTTACACCATCGGCCAGCCATATACTCTGCTCCAGGCGAGCTCACTAAAAGAGGGATCCTCAGGGTTTGGGTTGGTAGGTTAAACTTATCCACGAATCCCCTTGATATGTATGAATGTGATGCACCAGTATCGAAAAGAATAAGAGCGGTAAATGAGTTAACCAAAAACTTACCTATTACCGCGTCCGGCTGCTCTTCAACCTCCTCCACGTTAACGTGGTTCACTTGTCCTTTGTTGAATGGATTAGGCTTCTTCCCGGCGCTCCCGTTTCCATTTCCATTCCTTCCTTCAAGGCAATCATTGGCATAGTGCCCAGTCTTCCCTCACTTAAAGCAAGTAACTTGACTTAGGTCTCTCTTGGCGGGTGTGGCTGGATTGGAGCGATTCTGATTGTTGTTAGCTCCATTCCCATTTCCATTCTTACCACCATTGTGGTTATGCGATCCTCCTCCAGTGTGGGTGTGACCTCCATGGTTATGAACAAGTCCTCCCGAATTCGGGGTTAACCGAGGCTTCTGCTGAGCTCCTGAGTTATACTTCCCTTGTCCATACTTCCTCTTACGGCTCTCAATCTGTTGCTGCTTCTCTTTGATCATAAGAGCCTTATCTACCAACTCCTAGTAGTTGTTGAAGGTTGCCACCATCAACTGCATACTCATCTCATCATTAAACCCTTCCATAAACTTCTCCTGTTTCGCGGCATCTGTGGCCACATCATCAGGGGCATAGCGTGATAACTTGCTAAAGTTATCCACGTACTGGCCTATAGTATGGTTCCCCTGGCGTAAATTGTGAAACTCCCGCTTCTTCATCTGCATAGCTCCATTGGAAACATGGGCAGGACGAAAAGCCTGCTGAAACTGAGCCCATGTGACAGTGTCGATAGGATAGGTGGCTGTGAAATTCTCCCACCATGATGCTGCAGGTCCATCCAATTGGTGTGCAGCAAAACGCACCTTCTCCGCATCTGTGCACCCTGCGGTGGTCAACTCCCTTCCGATATGGTGTAGCCAATCATCAGCAACTATTGGCTCGGTGCTACTGGAAAACACCGGCGGGTGTAACCTTAGAAAACGGGCTAGGTTGTCCACTGGTGGCGGGTTGTTCTTCTTGTTGTTGTTGTTGTTGTTGTTGTTGTTGTTGTTGTTGTTGTTGTTGTTGTTGCCCTGGTTCTGAACTAGCAACTGCATCAAAGCATTCTGTTGCTGGATCAACTGGGTGAGCTCCGGTGGGAAAGCAAAACTGGTGTCACGTCTCGGAGGCATCTGATGGGTTTAGATGGAAGAGATTAGAACAGAAAAAGGTCTAGTGAGAAAGCACTACCCATATGCACATGAGACAAACACAATCATATCACTCAATCAATCAAGCAAGGGCATACAACGGTGTAGAACTATCGCAAAAGTGGTCAACTACTTCTAAATACATGGGGGAATACTGCTAATATATGGTGGTCATCTAGAAATTTTGATCGATGGAAGATTCCATAATGTCTGCTCCAGCTTCATCTTCAAAGTCATCATCACTAGGATTAGAATCAGTGTCGTCGATGATGATGTAGTTGTAGGGGCAAGTGGGGTCGTCATCTTCGTCTCCCGGTGCTGGTCCTCCCATAAATATTCCGATCTCCTTAACCAGGTCGTCGTTCTTCTCCAGTAGTGTCTTGATTTCCTCCTCATATCCATCGCGTGTGAACTTGAGTTCTTCCTCCAGCTCGATGATCCTAGTCTTTGCCTTCTTCAATTCCATCATATCTGCGGACATCTAGTTCTCCTGACGTCGAATGTGCTGGTTTAGCTCCTGGATAAAAGCTACAATGGATCTATCCTTCCTGGTGCTGATTATTTCCCATTGCTCATCTAGGTGCCCACATATTTGATAGGTAGTGTCCTTGAGTTCCCTGTTGTAGACTTCTCCAATGCGTCCCATGGTAATCAGGGCTGCCATGCTCTTGCCTAGACTCCAGGTTGGTGCATCGAAAGAAAATTCTATGGGTTTAGAAGTTGGCGAGAACGTCCTTCCTGGAACTTGTACTTGAATCATCCAGCGCTCCTCTTCTGGTAAGGTGGCGTTGTACGTCCCGGTGAAACTTGGTATTCCAATGTTCAAGTACCTAGTGACTTCCTTCAAGTGGCATCCAAAAGGTGTATCCTCATCCGGTTGCCCGAACTTGTTCTTCATCTCCGTCATCCTAAAGAGTGGAAAAGTAAGAGGAGTCAGAAATGAGTAGAGAAGAGTGACCTATGGTTTATCTTAGTGGTCGTGTCCTACACTCAGCGTGTGCTCTGATACCATCTTGTAGCGACCCGACCTCACACGGTCAAGTCTCTGTGCCTCAGTGTCATCCCTGGATCAGTAATGCTGACACACACAGTACTCGAAGGATTTATAACAGAGTAGCAATCACACACCTATTACATCGAATGTCTCAAAAGAGAACTTATTACAATAATATGGCTTAAGGCCATCTAATGCGATAACAGCGGAAGGCTTGGAAGATAAAGTGAGTCCATCAACTCCAACGGCATAGCTGAGCTACACGGCAACGACCTAACGAACCTTACTCCTCGTCTGAAAAGTCTGCAACATAATACGTTGCAGCCCGAAAATGGGTCAGCACATGGAATATGCTGGCAATATAACACAGTAGAGCAAGAACAGAATAATGCGATCACTACATGCATATTTGGCTGGTGGAAAGCTCTATGGTTATAGTTTGCGAAAAGCAAATTTTTCCCTACAACAAAGGAATAAATTTAATTTAACTATCATGGTGGTTGAAACATTGAGAAGGTATAACCCCAACTCAATCCCAAATTAAAGTAATTATCAACCCAACAATATTAATTATGAGTGATGAGATACATGTGATAACCCAAGTACTAGATACTCAAGACTGTCCATAACCGGGGACACAGCTAACCATGATTAGATTGTACACTCTGCAAAGATTTGCGCACTTTTCCCCACAAGACTCGATCGCTTCCGTTGGATTTCCCGCACTGCATGGTGTTTGAGAAACGGATGACCGAGACATAGTCTTTCAAAAGCATTAACTCCCTACTCCGGGTAGATCATACCAAACCTACAAAACCCACTACCTGCTGATCTACCTCTTCAAGAGCTTCACGTAACTTACTCAACTATGCTAGAGCCCATAGTAGCTTGTGGCTGCACACGGAAGTTTCTAGCATGAATCATCTTAGTTCCCTTTAAGCCTGGGTGGCGGTCCATAGGAAGATCACACGGGTACCCCGGGATTTCCAAAAAATACAGACAATACTGGGTTCCCCAGGTGACTCAATCCACCGAGATGTGTATTAAAGTTGCCACCTTAAGTTGAACCATTAGTTAACATTCTCACATCTGTCATGGATACTCTCAAACCCAATCCACGTCTATGAGCATAGCATAGTAATATAAGCATAACGTAGAAGTAACTCCCAAGGATTTGATAATAAGCAGGGCAATAGGTTCTACCTCATCAACTACTTCCCAATACCCTCCAGTTAAAGACATCCTAATCATGCATTCTTTGAGGATTGTACTAATGCAATGAAAACTGGGTATGAAAAGAGTATGATCAATGTGTTACTTGCCTTGCTGACGATCCATGAATCCTAGAGACTCGTAGTAACACGCTTCACACTCCAGAAATTCTATCGCAAACAAACAATAACACACATAAGCAACTAGCAACGATGCACGAGCAAAACTTCAAATAAAAGAGATTGACCAGAAAGTTCAACTTAAGAACTCCGGTTTGCAAAAAGAATCAAATCAAACAGAGCAACAAAACTCAAACGACGAAAGAAACAAGATCCGTTTACTAATCTGGAATAAAGTCAAATTTTACAGAATCAAAATCTTTTTTAAGTTGATTAAAAAGAAATAGGGTCTCGAGACGAAATTCTAGGCATTTGAATCACCTGATTCCGACTAACGAGCGAAAAGATAAACAGAAACTAAGATCGGATCAGAAATCGCGACTGAGAATAATCACAGATAAATCCGATAAAAGAAAACTGACAAACAGGCTAACGAACGAGCGTTCGTTATCTGTAACTAACGGAAGAAAACCGTTCATTTAAACGAACGTATGGACGAACGTCCGCTAATTAGAAGAATCGAGAAAAACCGGCGAACCGATCAAAAAAACGAACAAGGGTTTCTAAAAAAACGAACGGTTTTTAAAAAAACCGGCGGCTCGGATCCAGCGCGGTACCTCCGGCGAGGTGGCTCCGGCGAGGCGGGGTTGGGCGGCGGGGCGGCGGGGCTCGGCGGCGGCGCGGGCGG
>NC_041387.1:43120251-43158645 GCF_002162155.2 Triticum dicoccoides | reverse complement strand
GAGGCGCGGGCGCGGGCGGCTGGCGCGGGCGGCGGCGGCTGCGGCTCGGGAGGCGGCGGCTCGGTGACGGTGATGGTGGTGGTTTGGGGCGGTGGGGTGGCGGCTTATAAAGAAGGGGGGCGACGACTTGGAGGAGGGGGCAAGGCGCGGCAGTGAGAGGAGTCCCGGCCGGACTCCTCGTCCGAGTCGGCAGCGGCGCGGGCGTGCGAAGGCGGCGACGGCGGCAGCGGCGCGGGGTAGTTGGGCCGGCCCGGCTGGGTTTCGGCCCAGTCGGTGCCCGAAGTTTTTTTTTAAATAATTTTGCCGACGGAAATAAAATCCTAGAAAATAAAATAAAAACCTAAAAATGCCAAAACAAATTTTCAGCGTCTAAATAAAATATTTAGAACGAGATGAACATTTTCCTGGCCCTTAAAATGCAATTTTAAAAACGTGCAATTTTTCTAATGCAAATAAAATCCAAATAAAATCAAATAAAATCAAATAAATGATTTTAACATTTTTCCTCCAATATTTCAATTGTTTTGGACAAGTCATATTATCTCCTCTCATATATTTTAATAAGAAATATTTTTCGGAGAGAAAAATAATTAAAATCGAAAATCCTCGTTTCACTATTTGATAGGAATCAAACATGAAAACCAGGAAATCCCCAACTCTCTCCGAGGGTCCTTTAGTTGCTTAGGATTTCGAGGATTGCGGAGCGAAAATGCAATAAAATATGATATGCGTGGATGACCTATGTATAACATTCCAAATTGAAAATTTGGGATGTTACAGAAACCGGCCTTGCTCTACTCCCCGAGCTCCTGACATCGCTGCATTTGTAACTTTTACTATTTCTCAGGCTCCCTCGTAGATAGGATCGATCGGCTGTTCGAAAACCACCTAATTTTTTTACGTTTAAGAGGTAAAACTAGTTCATGCACTCAAATCTAGTACTACTTGGTTCAAACAAGGAAGAAAGGGGGTGGGGGAGGATTTGTTGCCTGAATCTAGGATTTGGTCGAAAGAGGAAATAATGGGGGCGAAAAGTAGCAGAGACTGGCTATCCAACTGGTCTCTAGGTCTAATATAAAGGGAAACGCAGTACAAACTCAATATAAACCCGATCTATTGGTTGAAAAAGGAAAGAAAGTGGGGATTGGGGGACAAGTCAACAGAGTAAGTCCAACACTAGATTTGCTAGCCTCATACAGTATAAGGTGGCTATACCAAACAAAAATGGGACCAACCCAGATAAACTGTTCTGATGTTTGTTGCCCCGAGCCACTCTTATGTAATGCCACTGGTAAAATGTAGCAGTCGCACTGTTAAAAGTAAGGACACGTTAAACAATTGTTGTTTTCAATGTAATGCCTCCAGTAATATGAATCAATGGCACTTCTTTACATGTCCTGCTAAAATTTCCCATTAAGATAAGTAGGTTCTTTTTGTTAGAAATGCAATTGTCCTGGTCTGCCTACTCTCATGTGCCCAAAGTAATGTCGTATTTAACGGTGGTCATAGTTAATCCTAATGCCCACACTAATATCTAGCAGTGCCACTGCTTTAGAAATTGCTACTGTCCTTGTAGGATTTCCATTCAGATAAGGAACATGCTTCTTTTCATTTGATGCATGTTTCATCACTTGTTAGTCACCCTCCTTTCCACCTTTTTGTGCAAACGGAGATATACATTTCACGCTCGATCTTAGTTGAACTACACAAATGATATCCAAATTATAGTGTGGCATTCCAGGAGCTACACAACCAACCTTGATGTTGCTCAATTTTATTGCAACTAATGCAGAAGAAGCTCTGTGGGTTTCGTTTTCTGATGGAAATGGAACCGGGGCTGGAGCCCTTTTCTTAAATTTTTTTGAAGAAGAAGCTGCTAGCTCATGGGACATTGCTTCATTTTAGGTGAACTGCACCAAACGGTCCCATAAATTGAATCATCCATGTTGGTGACTGAAAGAGCCAGCTTCAACATCCCAGTCTAAGCACCCTCGGCCTCCATCCTTGCGACACACGGTACACCTCGTTTGCCACCTGCTCGACCCTAGTGTCACTGATAAAATGAAGTAATAATACAGTTAAAATAGAGCGAGTGTCATCTCTATCATGTCATTTCCAATGTAGATAAAGAAAGTGCTTCTCTTTGTTAAAGTATCTTTCATCAACTAGTCCCATTGTTAATGTTTAAGCATTTCTGCAAACTGGGGTGCTTAATTTTAGTTGATATGTACAAAAATAGAGATTTGAATGTCTCAAGTCGCCTCCTTGTACTATTGCTGTACACTGATGTTCATCACTGGCAGAAGGTGTATCTGGGAGACTTGGGACGATGTCCAGTATGAGGCGTACCGTATGAGGCGTCGCAGGGCCCATCTCACCCTCGCAGCATGCCATACTATGATACTATCGCAATATTTTCTTCTATTTATTTTGCGTGTTTCATCAACTAGTGCCACTATAATGTAATCACGCTTTTTCATTACCTATGCAAACAGGGTTATTCAGCTGCATTTTGGTGGAACTGCACAAATGTACGTATGGAATCGGCATATATGGAGAGTGCGAAGTGTGCCAAGTAAAAATTACCGACACCAACCATGCTGCATGCACGCATTGGCATCCACCACCACCAGTGGGATGTGTGGCGCTCTCTGTGGACGGATCTTTCTCGGCAGCAAATCCTCTAACCAAATACTAGTAGGTTATATTGGCAGTTTTCTAGGGAGTACTCTTTTCTGAAAGAAGCACCAATCTATTTTTCTTTATTTGTACACTGTGTCACAACTTTGACCCAAAGGTCCAGAGCTATTTTAGGGTGATTGGCGTAGTACTCGGAGACTGATTGTAAGCATAATTTTCATTAACTGTCACACTGATTGTAAGCATGAGCAGGTGGAAGATTAGGTTAGTGCGAAGCTTACCTTAAACCCTACCGCCGCCGTTGAAACGAGGCGAGCGTCGAGGGAACCATGGAGAACGGCGGGGAAGCGACGTCGTGCCATCCGGCCTCCTTTTGCGGTGGGAGAACGAATACTCCTGTGGCTCCGGCTAGCTCTGCACCCTCATGAACGGCACACCATACTCGATCGATTCGTTATCCTCTGGGTGCTCGACCTTCGACCTGTACGCCCACCACCTCCGCTTGACTGTCGCCTTGGGCGAATCTGTCTACTCCATCGCCCATAGGAGATACTCGATGAACTCGGAGGACTGCGGCGTGACTGCCGCCGAGGAGTACATGTACATCGCCGCCCTCATCACCGCCGTCTCGCTCTTTCGCATACATTGCCACATGTCCCGCACCGTTCTCAAAATCTCCCACTCATTGTCAAACCAACTAAGGATCTCCTTCAACCTGGCTAACTTTGCCTGGTCGCCCCCGGCGATCTGCCTGATTCGCTGCTGCATCCTCTCCATAGATGTCATTCTGAGTGGTCCAGTGCTAGATTTGGAAGGTGGAAGGAGAGACGGTGGTCTTGCAATAGAGAAGAGGGAGAGGAGAGGAGGTGGTTTTGGAATGGAGATGATGGAGAGGAGAGGAGGTGGTTTTTCAATGGAGAGAAGATCAGAAGAGGGAGAGGCGAGACAGTGGTTTTGGAATGGAGATGATGGAGAGGAGAGGAGGTTGTTTTGGAATGGAGATGATGGAGAGGAGAGGAGGTGGTTTTGCAATGGAGAAGATCAGAAGAGGGAGAGGCGAGATAGTGGTTTTGGAATGGACATGATGGAGAGGAGAGGAGGTGGGTTTGCAATGGAGAAGAGGGAGAGGAGCGTGCGGCAGCGATTTAGGATTGGGCGAGAGGGCCGGCGCGCTGTGACTGGATCAAAATCAAAATCAATTTACCCTTCAATTAAGAAAGCGACCCCACATTAACTAGTCTCCCTTTTATTGTGGGTCATAATTGACCATGATTTTCGCACATAAAATATATGTTATACATTGCAAAAATAATATAATTTGAAAGTACATTTAGATACAAACCAAACGATACAATTTTTGGTGACATGCATTCACATTTTTCTTGTCACATACAGTACGTGGTCAAATTTGACCCAAAATACGCAAAACAACAAAAAATACTTCCAAGACCAGCGCCGCTCTTCCGCTCTTCTCCTCTTAAACTACCGCCGCTCCTCTCCTGTTCCAATCTAAATCCAGCGCCGCTCCTCTCCTCTTCCATTTCAAAACCACCGCCCCTCCTCTCCCGTTCCAGTCCAAAACCAGTGTCGCTCCTCTCCTATTCTAATCCAAAACGAGCGCTGCTCCTCTCCTCTTGCATTCAAAAACCACCGCCGGCAAGTGAAGGTGCTGTGGAGAAGTAGATCGATTGAGGAGTACAACCGATACGTGAGGATCGCAGACGGCGACCCTGTGAAGCTAGCTAGGATGTTGGAGATACAGTCTTGGTTTGACAACAAGGACCAACTAGCGGCGACGGCGACATCCATGGCCAAATATCTGCAACAGAGCGAAAAGGCGGCAATACTCCCGGAGGGAGTCGCGCCGGAGTAAATAGAGCTGCTCCTCTGGGCCATGGAGCAAACAGATTCACTGAATCCGATCGCGAGGGAGCGGTGGTGGGAGTATCGATCCCAGATGGAGCATCCACCAGAGATTGAAGGATCGAGCATCTACAGGGTGCCATTTGTGAGGGTATCCTTCCAGAGCGAGCCGGTGGAGTCTTCATCGACCGAACCCAACTGCAAGAGGAGAAAAGCAGTTGGCCCGACAATGCTTCCCCGCCATCGTATCCCTTGCCATTCACATCGTCCCACGGGGCGGCTGTTTGCCGCTGAGGAATAGGAGGGGGCTGCCCCCACCCCCAGCCCAATAGTCGGGCAGGTTGTGAATTGTCAGGAGGAGCTTAGGGTTGTCAGTATTTGTAGGTTGTGAATTTCAGATTTGCAGTATTGAGCATATGAAGAATTTTATGAATTCTAGAGATCTATTTTTAGCACTTAAAATTGTAGTTTCATAGGAGTATAAAAGTGCAGATGAGAAGAAACTGCAAGTTTCAGTTTCAGATAAGAAACTGCAAGTTCAGTTTCAGATAAAAAACTGCAACTCTCAGAGACAGAGCATTTATATTAACACGGCCTTTTCAAACAGGGTTAACATCATCTTGGAAGTTTTATTCATGGTCGAAAATGGAACTACCAGCCAGTTAACATCATGCTGATCAACATTCATACATAGCACATCTTCATATGATGCACAGTCAAAATGCCCACACAATGTCGAGTGTGTGAAACACAGAGAAAACGAGGGACGAAGTTTTGGCAAGTGTTGGACGTGGTTTTGGGCTGCCCCGTCTAGGCTTTCATTTTTAACATGCGCAGCCCACGACCTCAGATGGGAGGGCCTGTTTGTATTTTCTTAGGGCCGTCATGTATCGACCGGCCTATGGACCTCCCATCCGAGGTTTTATTTTTGGCAGCCCAATTTATGTATTTTTTTGAAGAAAACGCAGAGGTATAAGAATAGGAACGCCAGGTACAACTTATGTTTCCCTTCTAACTATGTTATATATATTTAAATTATTTTATATGCTATTATATATTATTTTTATTGTCATCATATATTTAACAGATACTTACACATGTAAGAAAACAACATCCCACATCTTATTAACTTATAAAAATAATTTCTTAACAAATAAAATCCTGGATTGTTTTGGCACAAAAATCCTAGTGATTGTGTACAAAATCTTGGTAAGATTTAAGGACAAATGTAATAATATCACTTATTATTTAAATATATTTATAACAAAATGCTCAGCCCTTTTTTATTTTTTGATAACATTGTTGGCCCAACCCAACATTATAATTAGAACCAGCCCAGTAAAATCGTGTATCTAGATAAAGTGCAAATGGCCTGTAATTTTTTAGGAAATAAAATAAATGGGCCACATGGACGCTACATTAATTCTTCACCCAGCCCAGCTAATGGCTGTAATTCAAAAAAGAGATCAAATTGACTGTAAATTCTACCGTGCAAGAAAAGAATGTAAATTCTGAAAAGATGGGTTGAATACGTGCCACATTTTTGGAGGTTGAAATGTGGGCCAATAGGTCGAAACCAACGCAAGTCGTTGTCAATTTAGTCAACAAATGATTCTGACATGTTAACTGTTGGATTTACATCCAACGACCGCCATGCATCTTCAATCTCTCGTCTTCTTCCTCCCGCGCCGTCGGGACCACCTCCCACCTCCTGCTGCTAGCAGCTCTTCTTAGCATGCTTCGCTATGAAGCGCTACTCCACCGTTGGCTAGGCCATCCCTCCACCCCTCCACACCTCCTGTTCTTCTCCACCGACTGCTGACCCACACCGCACTAGAACCAGTTAACCCTCGTACACCTCTTCGTCTGCGACTCCACTCCTGCGTCTTCCCATCTCTGGCTCGTTGCTATCCGGGGCCTCGCCGTCGTCCCCCACCTTGGATGGGCTCGGTGTGGCGTGGTCAACGTGGTCAACGAACGACACCATCGGAAGTAGACTGTGCGTGGAGAGGCTGACAGCTGGGTCCACGGCCGCACACAAGGAAATGCATCCTTATTACGTGCAAAATAATGATTCCTCCACCTGACATCTGGGACCCACTGGAAGGGCCTTTATATTTCGCGAAATAAACGTGCCCCTTGCTGACTTGTCGGACCCACCAGCTATCTTCGCACGCAAGGAAGTGCCTCCTTATTATGTACAAAAAAATGAATACTCCCCCTGCCAGCTAGAACCCAGCATACTGGGAGGCTGACTTGTGGGCCTACCAGGTTGACGGGGACGGAGGGCTTTGTCAACTTAGTCAATATGAACGATTCTAGATCCTATTACCGTACGATGTTCATCCAACGGTTGTAGTGCTTCTTCAACCTCTGGTCTTCTTGCTCCAGCCGCCCAAACCAGCGCCAGTCGTGCCGCCTGCTCCTGCCTCCTGTGGCCGGCTGTGATGTCGCGGAGGCCTCACTGCCCCCTACTACTCCTGCCGCTGGCCAGGCCATCCCTCGACTCACCCACACCCCTGTTATTCTGCGGCGACAGCAGCCTCACACCGTAGCCGAACCAGTGAACCCTCGTACTCCTCTTCGCATGGGCATCCACTGCTGCATCTTCCCCGGCTCCGAGTCATCCGCTTCCTAGGCCTCGCCGTCATCCACCACCATGGTGCTCTCGGCGGGGCGTGGTCAACGTGGTCAAGGAACGACTTCCATCGGACGTGGACTATACGTGGAGAGGCTGACAGCTGGGTCCACGGCCGCAGCAAGGAAGTGCCTCCTTATTACGCGGAAAATAATGATTCCTCCACCTGACAGCGGGGACCCACTGGACGGGCCATCGTATTTTGCGAAAAAAAGTTTCCCCCTGACTGCTGGGACCCACCAGCTACATCTTCGCATGCAAGGAAGTGTTTCCGGGAAAAAAATGATTCGCCCCCCTGGCTGCTGGGACCCACCAGCTACATCTGCGCACACAAGGAAGTGCGTCTAGGCAAAAAAAAACGATTCGCCCCCCTGACTGCTGGGATCCACCAGCTACATCTTCGCACGCAAATGAAGTGCGTCCGTGCAAAAAAAAACGATTTGCCCCTCTGACTGCTGGGACCCACCAGCTACATTTTTTTTCGAAACGGACCAGCTACATTTTCGCACGCAAGGAACTGCCTGACAGTCGGGACCCACCTGGTCGAAGTGTACGTAGCGTTGTCATTCTGGTCGCGAACGTGTACGTACATATTGGTCGTTGTAGATGCGCGCACGTGTCGTAGTAGAGGCGCGCGCGTAGCATGTATACATATGTACAGCGGCGAGGGTGCAAGAAAGAAAATACGGCCACGTACGTACATACAGGCGGGGTCTCGAACGCCTACTCACGCATACGTACGGCCAGGGCTTGTGTACATGGCTGGGTCAGAACAGAGAAACAGCTTCGTCGTCGTGTTCATGGGGAGGCAACAAAATGCGTCGTGTTCATGGGGAGGCAACGGAATGCGCCGTGTTCATCGGGAGGCAACGAAACGCGTAGGAGCCAACCGTCTTGGACGGAACAGGTGATGGAAACGAGGCCTGGCGTACCGCACAACAGAGGAAACGGACCTCCTACATTCGGAACGGGGTCCTGTTGATCGGGAGGGGTGAGGCGTACCGCAAAACGGAGGAAACAGACTTCCTACAGTCGAAACGGGGGTCCTGTTGATCGGGAGGGGTGTGGCGTACCACAAAACGGAGGAAACAGACCTCCTACGGTCGAAATGGGGGTCCTGTTGATCGGGAGGGGTGTGGCTTACCGCAAAACGGACGAAACGGACTTGTGTTGGAGCGCTACGGTCGAAACGGGGGTCCTATTCATCGGGAGGGGTGTGGCGTACCGTAAAACGGGACTCCACGGGATACTGTTCATCTCCACCGTCGACCTCCTCCAGCCTGCATGGGCAACCGTCAACCTCCTCCAGCCTCCACGGGCTCCTGTTCATCCAGCCTCCACCGCGCGCTACTCCACCCTCTACTGTTCATCCAGCCCTCCACCATCTACTGTTCATCCAGCCCTCCACACCACGGGGTCCTGTTCAACCACCCCTCCACGGCCACCCCTCCACCGTCTACTGTTCATCCAGTCCTCCAAACCACAGGGTCCTGTTCATCCAGAGGCAACGCCACCGCTCACTGTTCATCCAACCCCCCCTCCCCTCCCGCAACGCTCACTGGTCATCCAATCGATCGGCTTCAGTTAGCAGCAGTAGCGAAGGAATCGCTCCCTCGGGTTTAGTTAACAGCCATCGATCGATCGCTCGAGTTCAGTAACGTATAGCCTGCAGTGGAATCGCTCGGGTTCAGTTAGAGCCCAACGCCTCGCTCTGGTTCAGTTAGAGCCAACACTTCGCACACACGCGTGTACGTGTACGAGAGAAATGCGCATCGCTCGTCCCCCGACCTCCCACCGTAACCAGCAACTCCCCGAAATTTTCCTCCCCCTCACTTCTACCACAGTTTTTCCGTCACGGATGGCCCAAAGAATGTCATGCAGCTGCGTCTCCGGCCCGCCCAGGATGAAAAGCCCATTTTCTGTCATGATTTTTTGTCATAGAAGTAGGAGCCCACCACATCTATGATTATACCGGGTTTTGTCACAATTATCGTCATAGAAGTGTCATATGTATGACAGAAAAAAAATTCGTTTGGCCCAAAATGTCATGGATGTGTCTTTTTTTGCAGTGCATAAACCAACAGCCTGGGGAGTCAGCCAGGAAATTCTGGACCCGGCTCCTAACTAAAAAGAACGAAATTGTCGATTGCCTGGATGCCGAAGCCCTAGCGGCCTTTAAGCACAATATCTGTGACGAGTGGCTAGCCCAGCATCTCGGCCAAGAAAAGTTGAAGTCCATGGCAGCCATCACGACACTCATGACCCGCTTTTGTGCAGGCGAAGATAGCTGGTTGGCTCGAAGCAACAACACAATAGGCAATCCTGGCACATCAGAGGCCAGAGATAGCAACGGCAAGCCTCAACGCAACAAACATAAGCGTCACAAAAATGGGGATAACGTCGAAGACACGACTGTCAATGCCAGATTTGGTGGCTCTAAGTCCGGTCAGTGGAAAAATCCATTCCAAAAGAACAATTCGGGCCCGTCCGGTCTGGACCGCATACTCGATCGTCCATGCCAAATTCACGGCACCCCAGGAACAACAGCCAATCATACCAACCGAGAATGCTGGGTCTTCAAACAAGCCGATAGGTCAGGTGCCGAAAACAAAGAGAAAGGGTCTCAAAGGGATGACGATGACGAGGAGCCCCGATCACCAAACAAAGGAGGACAAAAGAAATTTCCCCCGCAAATCAAAACTGTGAATATGATAAACGCCATCCACATTCCCAAACTAGAACGGACGTGTATGCTTAGGGATGGCGACTTAACGGAGCCAGTCGCCCCACAATATGTACTATGCCCGATCACTTTCGATCGTACGGATCGGTCCGGCCAATGCCAATCAGGGCAATTCAGCCACACTCGTCCTTGACCCAATAATTGATGGATTCCACCTCACACGAGTCCTTATGGATAGAGGTAATAGTCTCAACCTACTGTATCAAGACACAGTGCGCAAGATGGGTATTGATCATTCGATGATCAAGCCCACTAAAGCCACCTTTAAAGGTGTCATACCAAGTGTGGAGGCCCATTGTACATGCTCCATCACTCTGGAGGTAGTCTTCGGATCACCAAACAATTACCGTACCGAAGAGTTAATCTTCAACATAGTCCCTTTTCGCAATAGTTATCATGCACTGCTCGGAAGAACCACGTTTGCTCGATTCAACGCGGTGACACATTATGCCTACTGAAAACTCAAGATGCCCGGTCTGCGCGGCGTCATAACAGTTAATGGCATGGCCGAACCTCCGCCCTGTGCCAAAGAGTATACCACTGCCTTAGCAGAAGAAGCAACCAGTGGCATCTTTAGATCGAACCTCAAGGTGACGGCCAAATCCCCGGGCACCGTCAAGGGAGTCCGAACTACTTCATGGCGGGATAGCCCAGCTCGTCCAGAGCTTAATTAAAGCACTCTGGCAGAAAAGTGAGGCAGAGCCTGGATAGGCCACACATTGCGGCTCAACCGCTACGTGACACTCAAACGTTTCTTGCATTTTCTTTGCAGGTTGACTTTTGTTTACCTCAGGACTGGTGACATGGAAACAGCTTGAAACGCACAAGGAAATCTTTAGATATTCCCCTCGAGGACCATCCGACCATACTCCGGACCCGCGCACAGCCTCCTCCCGCCTGGCCTCAGCAGGTTCCGAAATCATGTTTATTTTTCATCACATTACCTGTACTCATACGCATCAACGTATTATTCAATTACAACATGTAGCTTTATATGACGCCTGATGTTGTTTCTTATCGACAGTCTTTGTCAAATGGCATCTGTACATCGCGATATGCCTTAATATGCTAGGGGCTTCATTGTACCCATAATACGGCAATAAAGTCCGACCACCTTCATGGTCGTCCGGCAACCCGAACTTATAGCATTATATGCATCAACTCCGAATCATGTCTTGGGTCAATAGTTGGGTTTTCCTGGCTCTTATGTTTTGCTGCCTTACGTTCCGCTATATCGGCTAGGGCGGCACAGGGAGAACTACTGCGATTGTGTCCCGGTTCTTCCGGACGAGCACCTCAGTAGAGAAAGCCGAAAACTGACTGTCATGATACGGCGAGAGCTGGTCAGCTATTCGAGAGGTTGTAAAATCTTTACGGATTTCTTCCCCATTATGCTAGAACCAATGCAGCGTGCGATGGATCGGCTTTCTTCCGATCAGGTGCTTATGGAGCCCCTCGTGCGGTCTTCTGAACACTAGGGGCTGCGCCTACCTTCCTTTTTGTCAAATTCCTATGGCTGAGTGAGAGTGATAAATCCCTATAGTCCGATTGTCTGGTTCGTTGCGCTGAGCACCTCCTTCAAGGACCCAAAACTGGGATAAAGAGTGCTGAGGTTTATCCCGAACACCCCCGTACTTCCTATGTGGGGGCAGAAGCTGACGACTGGCCAACTCTCGGGATTAATATATATAAAAAACGGCCGCGTAGGAGGAATTTTTTTCAAATAGGCAATAAATAATAGAAATGACCTTGTTCAACCATTACAAAGGACAACATGACTGTATTCATGGAAATATAATGTCCTTGGTGCATTGCTCCGATGCAAGGGGGATCCTTTTAGGACACTATCATAATATAATTCGGGCTTGCGGTGCTCCTTCCCCTCCGGCGGCCCCTCGGTCATCAGCTTTTAAGCATCCATCTTCCCCCAGTGCACCTTTGCGCGGGCGAAGGCCATTCACACACCCTCAATACAGACCGACCGCTTGATGACATCAAGTCGAGGGCAGGCACTCACAAGCCGCTTCACGAGCCCGAAGTAGCTGCTGGGATCGGCTCGGCGGGCCATAGCCAGATAATTAAATCCTTCATGGCTAGTTCAGCCGCCTTATGCAGTTCGGTCAACTGCTTCAGCTGATCGGCAAGTGGCACCGGATACACCGGCCCCAGATACTGCGACCAGAAGAGCTTCTCCGCAGTGCTCCTTTCTTCAGCTCGATAGAATTGTGCGGCATCAGATATGCTGCGTGGCAGCTCCGCAAACACCCCTGGACAAATCAGAATTCAAATTATCAACTTGATTTTATCCTTTCAAATACCCGCGTTGTATAGAAAAAGCCTTACCAGCTGCAATCTTCCTCGCCTCCTGGATTTCCTTCAGGGCACCCTGGGCTTCCCCCTGGGCATCACTTGTGGCTTGGCGAGCTTGGGAGAGTTCGGATTCTTTCCCTGATAAACTCTGCTCCAAGGTCTCGCATTTCTTCACGGCCTCTTGAAGCTCTCGCTTAGCTTCAATAACCCTGGCCTCGTGCTTTTCGCGAAGAGTCTGCTCTGCGGCTGCCTTCTTCTCAGCTTCGGCCACAACCTTCTTAAGAGCCTCAATTTCGGCCGTCGCCCCTAGAGCACATCATAGAAATATCTTCATCATACTGACTAACTGATTTGTGCTGAATACAAACAAGGTTTCTTCATACCTTGGTTATCCTCCAACTGCTTCTTTACTTGGCTGAGTTCTTCTTCGGCCCACTCCAGACTATACCTCAGTCCGGAGACTTCTGCAGTTTGAGAGGCGGCAGTTGCTGTTGGGGAACGTTGCAGAAAACAAAAAATTTCCTACTCGTTTCACCAAGATCATCTAGGAGTTCATCTAGCAACGAGTGACTAGATGCATCTACATACCTTTGTAGATCGCGCACGGAAGCGTTCAAAAGAACGGTGATGATGTAGTCGTACTCGACGTGATCCAAATCACCGATGACCAGCGCCGAACAGACGGCACCTCCGCGTTCAACACACGTACGGGACGGGAGACGTCTCCTCCTTCTTGATCCAGCAAGGGGGAAGGAGAGGTTGATGAAGATCCAGCAGCACGACGGCGTGGTGGTGGATGCAGGGCGTCACAGCAGCAGGGCTTCGCTGAGACTACGAGGGAGAGACGTAACGGGGGGAGGTGGAGGCGCCAGGGGCTGGTGTAAAATCCCTCCTCTCCTCCCACTATATATAGGGGTGCCAGGGGGGACGCCGGCCCTAGTAGATGGCATCTACTAGGGGGGCGGCGGCCAAGGGGAGGTTTCCCTCCCCCCCAAGGCACCTAGGGGTGCCTTCCACCACATGGACTCTTCCATGGTGGAAACCCTAGGCGCATGGGCCTATAGGGGCTGGTGCCCTTGGCCCATCTAGGCCAAGGCGCACCCCCTATAGCCCATGTGGCCCCCCCGAGACAGGTGGCCCCACCCGGTGGACCCCCGGGACCCTTCCGGTGGTCCCGGTACAATACCGATAACCCCGAAACTTGTCCCGATGCCCGAAATAGCACTTCCTATATATAATTCTTTACCTCCGGACCATTCCGGAACTCCTCGTGACGTCCGGGATCTCATCCGGGACTCCGAACAACATTCGGGTTTCTGCATATACATATCTTCATAACCCTAGCGTCACTGAACCTTAAGTGTGTAGACCCTACGGGTTCGGGAGACAAGCAGACATGACCGAGACGACTCTCCGGTCAATAACCAACAGCGGGATCTGGATACCCATGTTGGCTCCCACATGCTCCACGATGATCTCAATACCTCGTCGAGGATTTAATCAATCTCGTATGCTATTCCCTTTGTCTATCGATATGTTACTTGCCCGAGATTCGATCGTCGGTATCCCAATACCTCGTTCAATCTCGTTACCGGAAAGTCACTTTACTCGTACCGTAATGCATGATCCCGTGACCAGACACTTGGTCACTCTGAGCTCATTATGATGATGCATTACCGAGTGGGCCCAATGATACCTCTCCGTCATACGGAGTGACAAATCCCAGTCTTGATCCATGTCACCCAACAGACACTTTCGGAGATACCCGTAGTCTACCTTTATAGTCACCCAGTTACGTTGTGACGTTTGGCATACCCAAAGCACTCCTACGGTATCCGGGAGTTACACGATCTCATGGTCTAAGGAAAGGATACTTGACATTGGAAAACTCTAGCAAACGAACTATACGATCTTGTGCTATGTTTAGGATTGGGTCTTGTCCATCACATCATTCTCCCAATGATGTGATCTCGTTATCAATGACATCCAGTGTCCATAGTCAGGAAACCATGACTATCTGTTGATCAATGAGCTAGTCAACTAGAGGCTCACTAGGGACATGTCGGTGTCTGTTATTCACACATGTATTACGATTTCCGATAACACAATTATAGCATGAATAAAGACAATTATCATGAACAAGGAAATATAATAATAATGCTTTTATTATTGCCTCTAGGGCATATTTCCAACAGTCTCGCACTTGCACTAGAGTCAATAATCTAGTTACATTGTGATGAATCGAACACCCATAGAATTCTGGTGTTGATCATGTTTTGCTCTAGGGAGAGGTTTAGTCAACGGATCTGCTATATTCAGGTCCGTATGTACTTTACAAATCTCTATGTCTCCATCTTGAAAATTTTCACGAATGGAGTTGAAGCGACGCTTGATGTGCCTTGTCTTCTTGTGAAACCTGGGCTCCTTGCCAAGTGCAATAGCTCCAGTGTTGTCAAAGAAGAGCTTGATCGGCCCCGACGCATTGGGTATGACTCCTAGGTCGGTGATGAACTCCTTCACCCATATTGCTTCATGTGCTGCCTCCAAGGCTGCCATGTACTCCGCTTCACATGTAGATCCCGCCACGACGCTTTGCTTGCAACTGCACCAGCTTACTGCCCCACCATTCAAAATATACACGTATCCGGTTTGTGACTTAGAGTCATCCAGATCTGTGTCGAAGCTAGCGTCGACGTAACCCTTTACGACGAGCTCTTCGTCACCTCCATAAACGAGAAACATTTCCTTAGTCCTTTTCAGGTACTTCAGGATATTCTTGACCGCTGTCCAGTGTTCCTTGCCGGGATTACTTTGGTACCTTCCTACCAAACTGACGGCAAGGTTAACATCAGGTCTGGTACACAGCATGGCATACATAATAGAACCTATGGCTGAGGCATAGGGGATGACGCTCATCTCTTCTATATCTTCTGCCGTGGTTGGACATTGAGCTGTGCTCAATTTCATACCTTGTAACACAGGCAAGAACCCTTTCTTGGATTGATCCATATTGAACTTCTTCAATATCTTATCAAGGTATGTGCTTTGTGAAAGACCTATGAGGCGTCTTGATCTATCTCTATAGATTTTGATGCCTAATATATAAGCAGCTTCTCCAAGGTCCTTCATTGAAAAACTTTTATTCAAGTAGGCCTTGATGCTGTCCAAGAGTTCTATATCATTTCCCATCAAAAGTATGTCATCTACATATAATATGAGAAATGCTACAGAGCTCCCACTCACTTTCTTGTAAACGCAGGCTTCTCCATAAGTCTGTGTAAACCCAAACGCTTTGATCATCTCATCAAAGCGAATGTTCCAACTCCGAGATGCTTGCACCAGCCCATAAATCGAGCGTTGGAGCTTGCACACTTTGTCAGCATTCTTAGGATCGACAAAACCTTCCGGCTGTATCATATACAATTCTTCCTTAAGGAAACCATTAAGGAATGCCGTTTTGACGTCCATTTGCCATATTTCGTAATCATAGAATGCGGCAATTGCTAACATGATCCGGATGGACTTCAGCTTCGCTACCGGCGAGAAAGTCTCATCGTAGTCAACCCCTTGAACTTGTCGATAACCCTTAGCGACAAGCCGAGCTTTATAGATGGTCACATTACCATCCGCGTCTGTCTTCTTCTTAAAGATCCATTTATTTTCTATGGCTCGCCGCTCAACGGGCAAGTCATTCAAAGTCCATACTTTGTTTTCATACATGGATCCTATCTCGGATTTCATGGCTTCCAGCCATTTGTCGGAATCCGGGCCCGCTATCGCTTCTTCATAGTTCGAAGGTTCACCGTTGTCTAACAGCATGATTTCCAAGACAGGGTTGCCGTACCACTCTGGTGCGGAACGTGTCCTTGTGGACCTTCGAATTTCAGTAGGGGCTTGATCAGAAGTATCTTGATCATTGTCATTAACTTCCTCTCTAGTCGGTGCAGGCACCTCAGGAACATTTTCTTGAGTTGCGCCATTTTCCGGTTCAAGAGGTAATACTTCATCAAGCTCTACTTTCCTCCCACTTACTTCTTTCGAGAGAAACTCTTTCTCCAGAAAGGATCCATTCTTGGCAACAAAGATCTTGCCTTCGGATTTGAGGTAGAAGGTGTACCCAATAGTTTCTTTTGGGTATCCTATGAAGACGCATTTTTCCGACTTGGGTTCGAGCTTTTCAGGTTGAAGTTTCTTGACATAAGCATCGCATCCCCAAACTTTTAGAAACGACAGCTTAGGTTTCTTCCCAAACCACAATTCATACGGTGTCGTCTCAACGGATTTCGATGGAGCCCTATTTAAAGTGAATGCGGTAGTCTCTAAAGCATAGCCCCAAAAAGAAAGCGGTAAATCGGTAAGAGACATCATAGATCGCACCATATCTAACAGAGTGCGATTACGACGTTCGGACACACCATTACGCTGAGGTGTTCCAGGCGGCGTGATTTGTGAAACTATTCCACATTTTCTTAAGTGTGCCCCAAACTCGTGACTCAAGTATTCTCCTCCACGATCTGATTGTAGAAACTTGATTTTCTTCTCACGTTGATTTTCAACCTCACTCTGAAATTCCTTGAACTTTTCAAAGGTTTCAGACTTGTGTTTCATTAAGTAGATATACCCATACCTACTTAAATCATCAGTGAGGGTGAGAACATAACGATAGCCACCGCGAGCCTCAACACTCATTGGACCGCACACATCAGTATGTATGATTTCCAATAAGTCGGTTGCTCGCTCCATTGTTCCTGAGAACGGAGTCTTGGTCATTTTACCCATAAGGCATGGTTCGCATGTGTCAAATGATTCATAATCAAGAGACTCTAAAAGTCCATCAGCATGGAGCTTCTTCATGCGTTTGACACCTATGTTACCAAGGCGGCAGTGCCACAGGTATGTGGGACTATCATTATCAACCTTACTTCTTTTGGTACTCACATTATGAACATGTGTAGCATCACGTTCGAGATTCATAAAGAATAAACCATTCACCATAGGAGCATGACCATAAAACATATCTCTCATAAAAATGGAACAACCATTATTCTCAGATTTAAAAGAGTAGCCATCTCGAATTAAACGAGATCCTGATACAATGTTCATGCTCAAAGCTGGCACTAAATAACAATTATTAAGGTTTAAAACTAATCCCGAAGGGAGATGCAGAGGTAGCATGCCGACGGCGATCACATTGACCTTTGAACCATTCCCGACGCGCATCGTCACCTCGTCCTTTGCCAGTTTCCGCTTATTCCGCAGCCCCTGCTTTGAGTTACAAATGTGAGCAACTGCACCGGTATCAAATACCCAGGAGCTACTACGGGCACTAGTAAGGTACACATCAATTACATGTATATCACATATACCTTTTGTTTTGCCGGCCTTCTTATCCGCTAAGTACTTAGGGCAGTTCCGCTTCCAGTGACCGCTTCCCTTGCAATAAAAGCACTCAGTCTCGGGCTTGGGTCCATTCTTTGGCTTCTTCCCGGCAGCTTGCTTGCCGGGCGCGGCAACCTCCTTGCCGTCCTTCTTGAAGTTCTTTTTACCCTTGCCTTTCTTGAACTTAGTGGTTTTATTGACCATCAACACTTGATGTTCCTTCCTGACTTCTACCTCTGCTGATTCCAGCATAGCAAATACTTCAGGAATGGTCTTTTCCATCCCCTGCATATTGAAGTTCATCACAAAGCTCTTGTAGCTTGGTGGAAGCGACTGGAGGATTCTGTCAATGACCGCATCATCCGGGAGATTAACTCCCAGCTGAGTCAAGCGGTTATGCAACCCAGACATAGTGAGTATGTGCTCACTGACAGAACTGTTTTCCTCCATCTTACAGCTGAAGAATTTGTCGGAGACTTCATATCTCTCGACCCGGGCATGAGCTTGGAAAACCATTTTCAGCTCTTCGAACATCTCATATGCTCCATGTCTCTCAAAACGCTTTTGGAGCCCCGGCTCTAGGCTGTAAAGCATGCCGCACTGAACGAGGGAGTAGTCATCGAAACGTGCCTGCCAAGCGTTCATAACATCTTGTTCTGCAGGGAGAACGGGTGCGTCACCAAGCGGTGCTTGTAGGACATAATCTTTCTTGGCAGCTATGAGGATGATCCTCAGGTTCCGGACCCAGTCCGTATAGTTGCTGCCATCGTCTTTCAACTTAGTTTTCTCTAGGAATGCGTTGAAGTTGAGGACTACGTTGGCCATTTGATCTACAAGACATATTGCAAAGATTTTAGACTAAGTTCATGATAATTAAGTTCAACTAATCAAATTATTAGTGAACTCCCACTTAGATTAGACATCCCTCTAGTCATCTAAGTATTACATGATCCGAGTTAAACTAGACCGTGTCCGATCATCACGTGAGACGGACTAGTCAACATCGGTGAACATCTTCATGTTGATCGTATCTTCTATACGACTCATGCTCGACCTTTCGGTCTTCTGTGTTCCGAAGCCATGTCTGTACATGCTAGGCTCGTCAAGTCAACCTAAGTGTTTGCATGTGTAAATCTGTCTTACACCCGTTGTATGTGAACGTCTGAATAAAACACCCGATCATCACGTGGTGTTTTGAAACAGCGAACTGTCGCAACGATGCACAGTTAGGGGGAACACTTCTTGAATTTATTGTGAGGGATCATCTTATTTACTACCGTCGTTCTAAGTAAACAAGATGCAAAACATGATAAACATCACATGCAATCAAATAATAAACGTGACATGATATGGCCAATATCACATAGCTCCTTTGATCTCCATCTTGGGGCTCCATGATCATCTTGTCACCGGCTTGACACCATGATCTCCATCATCATGATCTCCATCATCGTGTCTCCATGAAGTTGCTCGCCAACTATTACTTCTACTACTATGGCTAACGCGTTTAGCAATAAAGTAAAGTAATTTACATGGCGTTTCTCGATGACACGCAGGTCATTAAAAGAATAATGACAACTCCTATGGCTCCTGCCGGTTGTCATACTCATCGACATGCAAGTCGTGAATCCTATTACAATAGCATGAACATCTCATACATCACATATAGATCATTCATCATTCATCACAACTTTGGCCATATCATATCACAAACCACTTGCTGCAAAAACAAGTTAGACGTCCTCTAATTGTTGTTGCCTATTTACCCTTCATAAGGACCCTGTTCATCGATTCCCCTCCAACTAAAGTGGGAGAGACAGACACCCGCCAGCCACCTTATGCAACTAGTGCATGTTAGTCGGTGGAACCGGTCTCACGTAAGCGTACGTGTAAGGTTGGTCCGGGCCGCTTCATCCCACAATACCGCTGAAGCAAGAAAGGACTAGTAACGGCAAGAAAGTTGACAAATCTACGCCCACAACAAATTGTGTTCTACTCGCGCAAGAAGAACTACGCATAGACCTAGCTCATGATGCCACTGTTGGGGAACGTTGCAGAAAACAAAAAATTTCTACTCGTTTCACCAAGATCATCTAGGAGTTCATCTAGCAACGAGTGATTAGATGCATCTACATACCTTTGTAGATCGCGAGCGGAAGCGTTCAAAAGAACGGTGATGATGTAGTCGTACTCGACGTGATCCAAATCACCGATGACCAGCGCCGAACGGACGGCACCTCCGCGTTCAACACACGTACGGAACAGCCACGTCTCCTCCTTCTTGATCCAGCAAGGGAGGGAGGAGAGGTTGAGGGAGATGGCACCAGCAGCAGCACGACGGCGTGGTGTTGATGGAGCTGCAGTACTCCGGCAGAGCTTCGCTAAGCACTATGGAGGTGGAGGAGGTGTTGGGGAGGGAGAAGGAGGCAACCAAAGGCCAAGGCGTTCAGGTATGAAGTCCCTCCTCTCCCCCACTATATATAGGAGGGCCAAGGGGGGGTGGACGGCCCTAGGAGATCCAATCTCCTAGGGGGTGCGGCGGCCAAGGGGGGTTTCCCTCCCCCCCAAGGCACCTAGGAGGTGCCTTCCCCTCCTAGGACTCTTTCCCCCTTAAACCCTAGGCGCATGGGCCTATGTGGGGCTGGTGCCCTTGGCCCATTAGGCCAAGGCGCACCCCCTACAGCCCATGTGGCCCCCCGGGACAGGTGGACCCACCCGGTGGACCCCCGGGACCCTTCCGGTGGTCCCGGTACAACACCGATAACCCCGAAACTTGTCCCGATGCCCGAAACAGGACTTCCCATATATAAATCTTTACCTCCGGACCATTCCGGAACTCCTCGTGACGTCCGGGATCTCATCCGGGACTCCGAACAACATTCGGGTTACTGCATATACATATCCCTACAACCCTAGCGTAACCGAACCTTAAGTGTGTAGACCCTACGGGTTCGGGAGACAAGCAGACATGACCGAGACGACTCTCCGGTCAATAACCAACAGCGGGATCTGGATACCCATGTTGGCTCCCACATGCTCCACGATGATCTCATCGGATGAACCACGATGTCGAGGATTCAATCAACCCCGTACGCTATTCCCTTTGTCTATCGATATGTTACTTGCCCGAGATTCGATCGTCGGTATCCCAATACCTCGTTCAATCTCGTTACCAGCAAGTCACTTTACTCGTACCGCAATGCATGATCCCGTGACCAGACACTTGGTCACTCTGAGCTCATTATGATGATGCATTACCGAGTGGGCCCAGTGATACCTCTCCGTCATACGGAGTGACAAATCCCAGTCTTGATCCATGTCACCCAACAGACACTTTCGGAGATACCCGTAGTCTACCTTTATAGTCACCCAGTTATGTTGTGACGTTTGGCATACCCAAAGCACTCCTACAGTATCCGGGAGTTACACGATCTCATGGTCTAAGGAAAAAATACTTGACATTGGAAAACTCTAGCAAACGAACTTATACGATCTTGTGCTATGTTTAGGATTGGGTCTTGTCCATCACATCATTCTCCTAATGATGTGATCTCGTTATCAATGACATCCAGTGTCCATAGTCAGGAAACCATGACTATCTGTTGATCAACGAGCTAGTCAACTAGAGGCTTACTAGGGACATGTTGATGTCTGTTATTCACACATGTATTACGATTTCCGGATAACACAATTATAGCATGAATAAAGACAATTATCATGAACAAGGAAATATAATAATAATGCTTTTATTATTGCCTCTAGGGCATATTTCCAACAAGTTCCGCTTCCAGTGACCGCTTCCCTTGCAATAAAAGCACTCAGTCTCGGGCTTGGGTCCATTCTTTGGCTTCTTCCCGGCAGCTTGCTTGCCGGGCGCGGCAACCTCCTTGCCGTCCTTCTTGAAGTTCTTTTTACCCTTGCCTTTCTTGAACTTAGTGGTTTTATTGACCATCAACACTTGATGTTCCTTCCTGACTTCTACCTCTGCTGATTTCAGCATAGCAAATACTTCAGGAATGGTCTTTTCCATCCCCTGCATATTGAAGTTCATCACAAAGCTCTTGTAGCTTGGTGGAAGCGACTGGAGGATTCTGTCAATGACCGCATCATCCGGGAGATTAACTCCCAGCTGAGTCAAGCGGTTATGCAACCCAGACATAGTGAGTATGTGCTCACTGACAGAACTGTTTTCCTCCATCTTACAGCTGAAGAATTTGTCGGAGACTTCATATCTCTCGACCCGGGCATGAGCTTGGAAAACCATTTTCAGCTCTTCGAACATCTCATATGATCCATGTCTCTCAAAACGCTTTTGGAGCCCCGGCTCTAGGCTGTAAAGCATGCCGCACTGAACGAGGGAGTAGTCATCGAAACGTGCCTGCCAAGCGTTCATAACATCTTGTTCTGCAGGGAGAACGGGTGCGTCACCAAGCGGTGCTTGTAGGACATGATCTCTCTTGGCAGCTATGAGGATGATCCTCAGGTTCCGGACCCAGTCCGTATAGTTGCTGCCATCGTCTTTCAGCTTGGTTTTCTCTAGGAACGCGTTGAAGTTGAGGACTACGTTGGCCATTTAATCTACAAGACATATTGTAAAATATTTAGACTAAGTTCATGATAATTAAGTTCAACTAATCAAATTATTAATGAACTCCCACTTAGATTAGACATCCCTCTAGTCATCTAAGTATTACATGATCCGAGTTAAACTAGACTGTGTCCGATCATCACGTGAGACGGACTAGTCAACATCGGTGATCATCTTCATGTTGATCGTATCTTCTATACGACTCATGCTCGACCTTTCGGTCTTCCGTGTTCCGAGGCCATGTCTGTACATGCTAGGCTCGTCAAGTCAACCTAAGTGTTTGCATGTGTAAATCTGTCTTACACCCGTTGTATGTGAACGTCTGAATAAAACACCCGATCATCACGTGGTGTTTTGAAACAGCAAACTGTCGCAACGGTGCACAGTTAGGGGGAACACTTCTTGAAATTAGTATGAGGGATCACCTTATTTACTACCGTTGTTCTAAGTAAACAAGATGCAAAACATGATAAACATCACATGCAATCAAATAATAAACGTGACATGATATGGCCAATATCACATAGCTCCTTTGATCTCCATCTTGGGGCTCCATGATCATCTTGTCACCGGCTTGACACCATGATCTCCATCATCATGATCTCCATCATCGTGTCTCCATGAAGTTGCTCGCCAACTATTACTTCTACTACTATGGCTAACGCGTTTAGCAATAAAGTAAAGTAATTTACATGGCGTTTCTTGATGACACGCAGGTCATATAAAAGAATAAAGACAACTCCTATGGCTCCTGCCGGTTGTCATACTCATCGACATGCAAGTCGTGATTCCTATTACAATAGCATGAACATCTCATACATCACATATAGATCATTCATCATTCATCACAACTTTGGCCATATCATATCACAAACCACTTGCTGCAAAAACAAGTTAGACGTCCTCTAATTGTTGTTGCAAGTTTTACGTGGCTGAATTAGGGTTCTAGCAAGAACGTTTTCTTACCTACGTTAAAGCCACAACGTGATTTGTCAACTTCTATTTACCCTTCATAAGGACCCTGTTCATCGATTCCGCTCCAACTAAAGTAGGAGAGACAGACACCCGAGAGCCACCTTATGCAACTAGTGCATGTTAGTCGGTGGAACCGGTCTCACGTAAGCGTACGTGTAAGGTTGGTCCGGGCCGCTTCATCCCACAATACCGCTGAAGCAAGAAAGGACTAGTAACGGCAAGAAAGTTGACAAATCTACGCCCACAACAAATTGTGTTCTACTCGCGCAAGAAGAACTACGCATAGACCTAGCTCATGATGCCACTGTTGGGGAACGTTGCAGAAAACAAAAAATTTCCTACTCGTTTCACCAAGATCATCTAGGAGTTCATCTAGCAACGAGTGATTAGATGCATCTATATACCTTTGTAGATCGCGCACGGAAGCGTTCAAAAGAACGATGATGATGTAGTCGTACTCGACGTGATCCAAATCACCGATGACCAGCGCCGAACGGACGGCACCTCCACGTTCAACACACGTACGGGACGGGAGACGTCTCCTCCTTCTTGATCCAGCAAGGGGGAAGGAGAGGTTGATGAAGATCCAGCAGCACGACGGCGTGGTGGTGGATGCAGGGCGTCACAGCAGCAGGGCTTCGCTGAGACTACGAGGGAGAGACGTAACGGGGGGAGGTGGAGGCGCCAGGGGCTGGTGTAAAATCCCTCCTCTCCCCCCCACTATATATAGGGGTGCCAGGGGGGGCGGCGGCCAAGGCGAGGTTTCCCTCCCCCCAAGGCACCTAGGGGTGCCTTCCACCACATGGACTCTTCCATGGTATAAACCCTAGGCGCATGGGCCTATAGGGGCTGGTGCCCTTGGCCCATCTAGGCCAAGGCGCACCCCCTACAGCCCATGTGGCCCCCCGGGACAGGTGGCCCCACCCGGTGGACCCCCGGGACCCTTCCGGTGGTCCCGGTACAATACCGATAACCCCGAAACTTGTCCCGATGCCCGAAATAGCACTTCTTATATATAATTCTTTACCTCCGGACCATTCCGGAACTCCTCGTGACGTCCGGGATATCATCCGGGACTACGAACAACATTCGGGTTTCTGCATATACATATCTTCATAACCCTAGCGTCACTGAACCTTAAGTGTGTAGACCCTACGGGTTCGGGAGACAAGCAGACATGACCGAGACGACTCTCCGGTCAATAACCAACAGCGGGATCTGGATACCCATGTTGGCTCCCACATGCTCCACGATGATCTCATCGGATGAACCATGATGTCGAGGATTTAATCAATCCCGTACGCTATTCCCTTTGTCCATCGATATGTTACTTGCCCGAGATTCGATCGTCGGTATCCCAATACCTCGTTCAATCTCGTTACTGGCAAGTCACTTTACTCGTACCGTAATGCATGATCCCGTGACCAGACACTTCGTCACTCTGAGCTCATTATGATGATGCATTACCGAGTGGGCCCAGTGATACCTCTCCGTCATACGGAGTGACAAATCCCAGTCTTGATCCATGTCACCCAACAGACACTTTCAGAGATACCCGTAGTCTACCTTTATAGTCACCCAGTTACGTTGTGACGTTGGCATACCCAAAGCACTCCTACGGTATCCGGGAGTTACACGATCTCATGGTCTAAGGAAAAGATACTTGACATTGGAAAACTCTAGCAAACGAACTATACGATCTTCTGCTATGTTTAGGATTGGGTCTTGTCCATCACATCATTCTCCCAATGATGTGATCTCGTTATCAATGACATCCTGTGTCCATAGTCAGGAAACCATGACTATCTGTTGATCAACGAGCTAGTCAACTAGAGGTTCACTAGGGACATGTCGGTGTCTGTTATTCACACATGTATTACGATTTCCGGATAACACAATTATAGCACGAATAAAGATAATTATCATGAACAAGGAAATATAATAATAATGCTTTTATTATTGCCTCTAGGGCATATTTCCAACAGTTGCTACAGATGCCTGCTTTTGAACAAAAGAAAGATGCCATAAAGTGAGTCTCCTACGAACATTTAGTTGATCCTCTGTTCGGTTCTTTCTTTCACCGAACAATGTATCAGGGGCTACTACCTATACTATGACACTCTTCGAAACCTCACGAAACATACCTCAAGGCCCGTTATAAGGCTAATGCAGGCTTCATTCAGTCCACTCTCAACGGACTGAATCTTCTCAATCACCGCACCCATGAGGGCACGATGTTCATCGATGATGGAGGCGCCTTTCAGCGCTGCCGATAAAGTATCCGGCACCTCTGGTTGGACGAAGGTTGCCGGTGGAAGGGCACACCCCCTCCAGTTGAGGGAGGCAGCCTGCCTGCTTCTGGAGCCGTATTGGTCTTCGGAATTGCGTCCGGCTGGGGGCCAAACTCAAGATGGCCCACGCCGTCAATGTCTGTGGGAGCCCTCTCTCCTATGTGTCCGGTCCCCGAAGTTTGACGTCCTGGTGCGGCCTTTACGATCTTTTCCCCCCTCCTTGGCCTAGGTCCTTCTGGGATGAAACCACGGTGTCATTCCCATGTTTGGGGGAAGGAGCCTTCGGGGGTGTCACGCTCTCCATAGCATCCGAGCCTAGTAAATCCTTCGACAAGGATTGTTCGGTGCGGGACCTCACCGGTCCGTAAAAAGTATGGCTCAGATTAAGATAACATGCCATGATGAGTTTGGATGCATAGACGTATTCAGATTTTTACTTACGAGTTCACCTGGGGCTGGGCCCTGGGATCCCACTCCGGGCTGCTGTCGGCAGTAGCGACGGATTCCTCTGGAAGGGGAGTTTTTCCCTTCTTAGGCGTCTCGGCCTCCAAAGATGTAGGGGCCGTCCTTTTCTTTCCTTCCCTCGCTGGGGATGGGTCTTCCTCCTCTTCCTCGTCCTCTTTGGAGGAAGAATGGGCATCAGAGTCTTCGGATATTGTGTCCGATGTGCCACGGCGATGAAGGCCACCCCTGGTCTTTTTGACCTCCTTCTCGGCCTCCTTCTTCGGCGCCTTGTAAGGTGCCGGGACCAGCATCTTCGTCAGAAGTGGGCCAGTCGGTTCTTCTGGCAGAGGGGCCGGACAGTAGATCCGCCCCGCCTTCTTCTTCCAGCCCTAGGAGAGTTGTGGAAAGCACATTAAGCATTTTCCTCAGGATATGCGAATGAAACATATGAATTGCCAACATACAATGACTTACCGAACTTGTAGGGCGGGACAGTTTGTACCCGCGGTCCTCGGCGGAGTCCGGCCATGATTTGCTGGACTTAAAGAGCACCTTCCAAATATCCTCGTGCGAGGAGCCAAAGAGCTCTGGCAGAGTCTGGTGCTTCACCGGGTCGAATTCCCATAACTTCCAAGCTCTATGTTGACAAGGAAGAATCCAGCGAACTAGCATCACCTGGACTACATTGACAAGTTTGATATTCTTGTCTTCCATACCCTTGACGCGCATCTGGAGCATCGACAACTCGTCGGGCGAAGACCAGTTCGGGCCCTTCTTGGGCGAGGACGTAAGTCGCAGGGGGGCTGCGGATCAGAATTCGGGAGCAGCGGCCTATTCCGTGCCGCGTGGCTCAGTGACATAAAACCACTGCTGCTGCCACTCTTTGAGGGAATCATTGAAAGTACATGCTGGCCATGTGACGTTGGGCATCTTGCTCACCATGGCACCTCCGCACTCGGCGTGCTCGCCGCTCATGACCTTGGGCTTCACATTAAAAATCTTCAGCCATAAGCCGAAGTGTGGCGAGATACGGAGGAAGGCCTCGCACACAACGATGAATGTCGAGATGTTGAGGAAGGAATTAGGGGATAGATCATGAAAATCGATCCCATAATAATACATGATGCCGCGAATGAATGGGTGGAGGGGAAACCCTAGCCCTCGGACAAAATGAGGGAGGAATACGACCCTCTCATGGGGTTCCGGAGTAGGGACGATCTATCCCGCCGTCGGAAGACAGTGGCTGATTTTCTTGGCCAGATATCCGGCCTCTCGAAGCTTTTTGATATCCTTCTCCCGGACGATAGAGGCCATCCACTTGCCTTCTGCTCCGGATCCGAACATTTTTGGGAGACCTTTTGGGGCAAAGAAGACGAACGCTTGGGCGCTGGAGCTCAAGCAGAGGGGAATGGATGAGTAGAGAAAGAAGAAGGCGTGGGAGAAAAAGGGACTCCTTATCTCCTTATAAAGGCAGCAGGGATCCTGCGCCTCCCCACTTGCCCGGTAAACTCGCTTATTCCCCAAGCGCCGCATTGATGGCGCGGTTGGGTTACCCACATCCGTATTGATGAGAATCCCGAGATAAGGGGACACGATCTCTGCTTCGACAAGAAGTGCCAATAAAACCGCCTCGCGATATGTGCGATAGCGGGTTGGAAAACGTTTCGAACAATGACTGGGCCGCAGCGTGATGTCACGCTATGAAAAGATGTCAGCAGATTAGATTTATGGAATATTGTACTCTCTACGGTGGTATATGGAATTTGTTTTGCAGAGCCGGACACGATCCTTGTGTTCAAAATCTTCTATGGAGTATTCAGAGAAGGAACCCGCCTTGCAATGCCGAAGACAATCTGCGCACTGGACTCATCGTCATTGAAGCCTGGTTCAGGGGCTACTGAGGGAGTCCTGGACTCAGACAGTCAGACTATATACTTTGGCCGAACTGTTGGACTATGAAGATACAAGATTGATGACTTCGTCCCGTGTCCGGGTGGGACTCTCCTTTGCGTGGAAGGCAAGCTTGGCAATCCGGATGTGTAGATCTCCTTCTCTGTAACCGACTCTGTGTAACCTTAGCCCCCTCCGGTGTCTATATAAACCGGAGGGTTTAGTCCGTAGGAAGGAGAACAACAATCATATCATAGTCTAGCTTCTAGGGTTTAGCCTCTATGATCTCGTGGTAGATCAACTCTTGTAATACTCATATCATCAAGATCAATCAAGTAGGAAGTAGGGTATTACCTCCATCGAGAGGGCCCAAACCTGGGTAAACATTGTGTCCCCCGCCTCCTGTTACCATTAGCCTTAGATGCATAGTTCGGGACCCCCTACCCGAGATCCGCCGGTTTTGACACCGACAGCTGGGGCACTTCATCTTGGGCAGAGCCTGCCCAAAGTTAGCGGCGCTGGAGGCGAGCTCTTCCTCCAGGTCGAGGCATGGATCAGTGCCCCGGACATGTGTACCTACAAGAAGCAAGTAAATGTTAGAAGCCAAACTGCAATTGCCCAAATTATGTAAAATACTGTAAGACATGGGATGCAGCTAACCTCGACGGCAAACAACATCATCGCCTGTTATGGCCCTGCGTAAGTACATGGATAGGCATGTTAAGTACAACAGGGTTAGCATCCACCAAAAATAGCAAATGGGAAGCATCTCTAGTATATCTTCATTGCGGAGAGTAGCATGGTAGCAAAGGGACAAATTAAAAAATGGATACAACTATTAATTGCAACAGCTTAACAACATCCTAATTCATGTTTTGTAAGTTTGTGGCCATTGAAATACAACTGTTTAAAAATGGATTCAATTATTAATTGCAACAGGCTTAATAGCCATTGAAACCGGTACTGATAAAAATGCAATTGGCAGAGTTAAACATCACAAGGCATGTGCTGCCAGAGCAGATAATGGCATGTTAAGTACAACAGGGTTAGCATCCACCAAAAATAGCAAATAGGCAGCATCTCTAGTGATATCCCGAGTCATGTATTGTAAGTTTGTTGCTGGTATTGGTGAAATTGAACTGAACAGTTAATACTTGAACATCACACAATGTGCAGTACTGAAATAATCAAGGCACAAACATACTTAATACATCAATCGTACAAAACATACCCATTGCAAGTGGTATTGGTAAGATTTAGCTGGTCAGATCATACCTGTTAAGTCCTGGGGGTAGTCGCCGGGGCACTTCTTCTGGGCCAGAGCCTGCACCATGTGGCAGTGGTAGAGGCGAGGTGCTCCTCCGGGTCAACACGCACAACGGCCATCGCGCCATGGACCGCCATCAGCTACTCGACCTCCACGTGATATGTAGTTGGGCTTGCACGACGATGCTCTGGAGGTAGGGACAGTGGGAATTTGGAGGCATGAGGATGTTTCTCAAGCGCCATTTAAGCAATACGGCCAGGACCGTGATAGAGATAGGTGGGTTACCTGGCTGGATCCGAGCAGAACATAGATGTGGTTGAAGCTATGGTTGTGCGGCGGCGGTTTGAGTAGCCGATAGGGGGAGGCTCAGGGGGGGAGAGGAGGTAGGGGGAGTTACTGAGGAAATTTGATGGGTGGCGATGTGGTTGGAGGAATAAATTCTGAAATTGCGCGCCTAATGAAAATTTCGTTGCGAAACTTGAAACTTGGGCGAGGGAAACACACAACGGAGGTGCAGAGCATAAAATACTTGTGTGTGAGTAAACAGACAATTGGCAGTTCCCGTCTCCAAAAAAATGTACACGTGTAGTAGGTTTTTTCGGTCAATGGTACGCCTGTATTATTATGAACCATCGCACAGGTAATAGACTTATGGATCATTAACGCAAAAAATGCACACGGGACGACATAGAAACCGTATGTTTTGTGATCTTCTAATGATTAACGCAAAAAAGAGCACATGATCACACATGCTAATCAACTCTCAAAGCCCTCAAAGGATGCTCTTACTGACATTGTACGTTAATACTACAAACTTAAAGTACTACTGGTAATTTGCTCTAATACTACAAACTTAAACTACTTCTCACATGCTAACATCGGGGCATGCTGGCTAGACACCGGCGTTCTCCTTCCTGGCCTTGTAATCAGTAGCCAACTGTGCTTCAATCTTCGCCAAGCTCTCCTCACCATGGCATGCGGCTTCTTCTTTCTTGCGGCGGCGGGACTCTCTTTCTTGACAGCTTTCTGCCTTTTTCGATCCTCCTATGCGGCTTTGGCCGCCTCTAGATCCCCCGCCCATTCTGCTATGGTAGCCTCAAAGTCCGCCGACGTAACTGTGTGGCCGCTGGTGGCGATGAACTCGGCGCGGCGAGATGCCATCGCTTCCTTACCATGTGTGCGATCGCGGGCGGCGAGGAACATGGCGCGGCGGGATGCCATCGCTTCCTTACCAGTTACTGTGTGTCGCGGTGCCATGAACGATGCTTGGAGAGAGCGCTGGGATAGAGGGGCTGGGCAGTAGTACAGTGCGGTGGTTTTTAAGAGCTCAATGACAAACGACAAAGGAAATTTGGCTTCCCTTACAATTTTGCTCGTTCATTATCGCACACGGTTCATCTCGGTCGCTTTCGGAAACAGTGTTTGCTAAGGCTATTGTGTGTTGCGTTATGATTGGCCGGAACCCCAGCCATGCAGATCGCGCGTGTACACCGTAGGATGCGCCGCGATCGAACGACAATCCTCATCCCTCACATCACATCCGTGCAGCTGTAGCCGATTGGATTTATATGCGCCAAATGCCTAGAAAATGCACATAATCCCGTAAATATGGTAAATGAGCCCAGAAAAATGCCAAATTTGAACACGGTGATTTGCAGGGTGTATGTTCTTCTTAGAAAAAAAATCTCCAGGGCAAAGAACAAAGAAAATTTGGATTCCCCTTCAATTTTGGTGATTTCCCTCTCGAAAGCATCGAACTTCCCCAGCGATGGTTCGATTTATGAAGGGCATGCATGATGACATAAGCCAAACCTTCTCAATTTTTCAGCAGGGCATGGTGAGGTCATACCATGGCACCATGCTAGGCGTCATGTTTTTCAATCATTTATTACATTTTTTCTATAGTTGAAAACCAAATAAACAAACGTTTGTGGTTGACTATTGCCACACATTTTATCGAAATCTGTCCATTCCTTATAAAAGGCATGAGAATTTAATAAATGGCACGAGCATCATTTTCCAGACCGTTCTTGTTCACCCTTTTTCTGTACCGATTGTTTGAAGTTGAATTATGTGCATTAATGCCTAGAAAATGCATATAATCCCCTAAATATGGTAAATGAACCCGGAAAGGTGTCAAATTTGAACGTGGTGATTTGCAGGGTGTATGTTCATCGTAGAAAAAAACTCATGGACAAAGGACAAAGGAAATTTGAATCCCCCTTCAATCTTGGTGATTTCCCTCTCGAAACCAAGAAACGTCCTCGGTGATTGTTTGATTTATGAAAGGCATGCATGACGACATAAGAAAAAGATTCTCAAATTTTTACCAGGGCATGGTGAGGCCATACCATGGCACCACGCCAGGTGTCATGTTTTTCAAGCATTTATTTCATTTTTTGTATAGTTGTTAACCCAATAAACGATGCGTTTATGGTTGACTATTGCCACACATTTCCTTGAAATATCTGTCCATTCCTTGTAAAAGGCATGAGAGTTTACTAAATGGCACGAGGATGGTTTTCCAAACCGTTCTTGTGCACCTTTTCATGCACCAATTGGTTGAATTTAAATTATGTGGATTAATGCCTAGAGAATGCAAATAATCCCCTAAATAAGGTAAATGAACCGGGAAAAGTGTCAAATTTGAACATGGTAATTTGCAGGGTGTATGTTCATCGTAGAAAAAAACTCATGGACAAAAGACAAAGGAAATTTCGATCCCCCTTCAATCTTGGTGATTTCCCCCTCGAAACCATGGAACTTCCTCGGTGATGGTTCGATTCATGAAAGGCATGCAAGACGACATAAGGAAAACATTCTCAAATTTTTACCAGGGCACGGTGAGGCCATACCATGGCACCACGCTAGGCATCATGTTTTCCAAGCATGTATTTCATTTTTGTATAGTTGTTAACCTAGTAAACGACGCATTTATGGTTGACTATTGCCAAACATTTCCTTGAGATATCTGCCTATTCCTTGTAAAAGGCATGAGAATGTACTAAATAGCACGAGGATGGTTTTCCAGACCGTTCTTGTGCACCTTTTCATGCACCGATTGTTCAAATTTGAATTATGTGCATTAATGCCTAGAAAATGCAAATAATCCCCTAAATATTCTAAATGAGCTCGGAAAAAATGTCAAATTTGAACACGTTGCATCTGAGGCAATATGTTGATCTTTGGAAAAAATTGAATGACAACTAGGACGGAAATTTCGATTCCCCTTCTATCTTGGTGATTTCCCTCTCGAAAGCATGGAACTTCCTTGGTGATGGTTCGATTTGTGAATGGCGTGCATGAGGACATTAGTCAAACCTTCTCGGCTTTTAACCAGGGCACGGTGAGGCCATACCATGATGGCACCATGCCAGGCGTCATGTTTTGAAGCATGCATTTTTCTATAGTTTCTAACCCAGTAAGTGACACATTTTGGTTGACTATTGCCACACATTCCCTTCAAATCTCTGCTTGTTCCCTGTAAAAGGATTGAGAATTTACTAAATATGACGAATATGGTTTTTTAGACCGTTCTGTGCACCTTTTCATGTACCGGTTGTTTGGATTTGAATTATGTGGATTAATGCCTAGAAAATGAACATCATCCCCTAATATGGTAAATGAGACCGGAAAAATGTCAAATTTGAGCATGTTGC
The DNA here is from genome assembly GCF_002162155.2 of Triticum dicoccoides. NCBI lineage: Eukaryota > Viridiplantae > Streptophyta > Magnoliopsida > Poales > Poaceae > Triticum > Triticum dicoccoides. Next base: position 43,125,958 of record NC_041387.1, on the reverse strand, counting down.
ATTCGAGGGGGTATGTTGATTGTAGAAAAAACTGAATGACAAGCTAGGAAGGAAATTTGGATTCCCGGCCCCTTCAATCTTGCTGATTCCCCTCGAAACCATGAAATTTCCTAGGTGATGGTTTGATTTATGAATGGCGTGCATGACGACATAAGACAAACATTCTCAATTTTTTTACCAGGGCATGGTGAGGCCACAAATTTCCTTGAAATACCTGCCCATTCCTTGTAAAAGGCATGAGAAATTACTAAATAGCACGACCATGGTTTTCCAGGCCGTTCTCGTGCACCTTTTCTAATTGTCTGAATTTGAGTTATGTGCATTAATGCCTAGAAAATGCACATAATCCCCTAAATATTGTAAATGAACCCGGAAAATTGCCAAATTTGAACACGGTGATTAGCAGGGTTTATGTTCATCATAGAAAATAACTCATGGACAAAGGACAAAGGAAATTTGGATTCCCATTGAATCTCGGTGATTTACTATCGCACATGATTCATCTCCGTCGGCTCCGCGAACTGTGTGTGTTCACTCACACATGCAAAAGGAAACAAGAAAACCCTTGCCCCCTTCGTCCCCGCCCACTTGCCGCAGACTCCTCCACAACTCTGCACCTCATCAACTTCTATCACGGCGGCCACGCTAAGCTCGACGGCGTTGTTGTCAGCGGGTGTAGGTCGCGCTCCAAATGCATGAGATTTCACCCCTACCGCTTTCCGCCGCCTATCTGCACCGACATTCTAGACTCTGGTCGACTGGGGTTTTCTGCGGGATTGGCCCGGGGATTTTTCTCATGGAGAAGGTAATCAACTTAGTGAAACATTCACTCATCTCTTATCGCAGTCCGTCCGTCGCTGTTAATCAACCGGCGGAAATCGCCATGGAATCACTTTTGTTCTAGTTGATCCATGGGTGTTCATTCATGTGTCCACAGTGCGACCACAAATCAGGCAAGTGTGGTCGCGGCCAGCCTGAAACGAGGTTCTATCTCACCCTTCTGGATGACTTGAGGGAGCGCTCGGTATGCTCAATCTCAACCTACCATGGTCGGCATGGCCTAAATATGTGAACATATACCGTCTGTTGCTACATTATTGCTACCTCTTGAGCATGAGTTGGTTTTTCCCTTGAAGAGGAAAGGGTCATGCAGCAAAGTAGCATAAGTATTTCCCTCAGTTTTTGAGAATCAAGGTATCAATCCAGTAGGAGGCTCCATGCAAGTCCCTCGTACCTATACAAACAAACAAGAACCTCGCAACCAACGCGATAAAGGGGTTGTCAATCCTTTCACGGCCACTTGCGAAAGTGAGATCTGATAGAGATAATAAGATAAGATAAATATTTTTGGTATTTTTATGATATAGATTGAAAAGTAAAGATTGCAAAATAAAGTAGATTGGAAACTTATATGATGGAAAATAGACCCAGGGGCCATAGGTTTCACTAGTGGCTTCTCTCAAGATAGCATAAGTATCACGGTGGGTGAAAAAATTACTGTCGAGCAATTGATAGAAAAGTGCATAGTTATCAGAATATCTAGGCATGATCATGTATATAGGCATCACGTCCGCGACAAGTAAACCGACTCCTGCCTGCATCTACTACTATTACTCCACACGTCGACCACTATCCAACATGCATCTAGAGTATTAAGTTCATAAGAACAGAGTAACGCATTAAGCAAGATGACATGATGTAGAGGGCTAAACTCGAGCAATATGATATAAACCCCATCTTTTTATCCTCGATGGCAACAATACAATATTGGCCTTGCTGCCCCTGCTGTCACTGGGAAAGGACACCACAAGATTGAACCCAAAGCTAAGCACTTCTCCCATTGCAAGAAAAATCAATCTAGTAGGCTAAACCAAACTGATAATTCGAAGAGACTTGCAAATATAACCAATCATACATAAAAGAATTCGGAGGAGATTCAAATATTTCTCATAGATAAACTTGATCATAAACCCACAATTCATCGGATCTCGACAAACACACTGCAAAAAGAGTTACATCGAATAGATCTCCAAGAAGATCGAGGAGAACATTGTATTGAGATTCAAAGAGAGAGAAGAAGCCATCTAGATAATAACTATGGACCCGAAGGTCTGTGGTAAACTACTTACAACTCATTGGAGAGGCTATGGTGTTGATGTAGAAGCCCTCTGTGATCAATTCCCCCTCCAGCGGAGCGCCGGAAAAGGTTCTGACATGGGATCTCACGAGTACAGAAGGTTGCGGCGGTGGAAATAGGGTTTCGTGGTGCTCCTGGATGTTTTCGGGGTACATAGATATATATATAAGCAAAGGAGGCCGGTCAGGGAGCCACGAGGGGCCCACGAGGGTGGGGGCGCGCCCACCCGCCTAGGGCGCGCCTTCCTGTCTCGTGGCCGCCTCGGCTGCTACTCGACATCCACTCCAGGTCTCCTAGATTGTGTTTGTTCCAAAAAGATTGCTTCTGAAGGTTTCATTCCGTTTGGACTCCATTTGATCTTCCTTTCCTTCAACACACTGAAATAAGCAAAAAAACAGAAATTTGGATTGGGCCTCCGGTTAGTAGGTTAGTCCCAAAAATGATATAAAAGTGTATAGTAAAGGCCATAAACATCCAAAAAGGGTAATATAATAGCATGGAACAATAAAAAATTATAGATTAGTTGGAGACGTATCAAGCATCCCCAAGCTTAATTCCTGCTCGTCCTTGAGTAGGTAAATGATAAAAACATAATTTTTGATGCAGAATGCTACCTAGCATATTTCTCAATATAATTTTCTTTATTGTGTCTTGAATGTTCAGATCCAAATGATTCAAAATAATAGTTCATATTGGCATAAGAATAGTAATACTTCAAGCATACTATCAAGTAATCATGTCTTATCAAAATAACATAGCCAAAGAAAGCTTATCCCTACAAAATCATATAGTTAGGCTATGCTTCATTTTCGTGACACAAAATACTCCCATCATGGACAACCCCGGTTTCAGCCATGCAATTGGTTCATACTTTTTTACGCGCTTCAGCTTTTTTATCTCTCACGTAATACATGAGCGTAAGCCATGGAGATAGCACTATGGGTGGAATAGAATATGATGATGGAGGTTGTGTGGAGAAGACAAAAAAGGAGAAAGTCTCACATTGACAAGGCTAATCAACGGGCTATGGAGATGCCCATCAATTGATGTCAACATGAGGAGTAGGGATTGCCATGCAATGGATGCACTAGAGCTATAAATGTACGAAAGCTCCACAAAAGAAACTAAGTGGGTGTGCATCCAACTTGCTTGCTCACGAAGACCTAGGGCATTTTGAGGAAGCCCATCATTGGAATATACAAGCCAAGTTCTATAATGAAAAATTCCCACTATTATATGAAAGTGACAACATAAGAGACTCTCTATCATGAAGATCATGGTGCTACTTTGAAGCACAAGTGTGGAAAAAGGATAGTAACATTGTCCCTTCTCTCTTTTTCTCTCATTTTTTTTATTTGTTTGGTGGGCTTCTTTGGCCTCTTTTTTTGGGCTTCTTTGGCCTCTTTTATTTTTCATAAAGTCTGAAGTCTCACCCCGACTTGTGGGGGAATCATAGTCTCCATCATCCTTTCCTCACTTGGGACAATGCTCTAATAATGAAGATCATCACACTTCTGTTGATTTACAACTCAACAATTACAACTCAATACTTAGAACAAAATATGACTCTATGTGAATGCCTCCAGCGGTGAACCGGGATATGCAATGAATCATGAGTGACATGTATGATAATGCAAAATCAATATGACAATGATGGAGCGTGTCATAATAAACGGAACGGTGGAAAGTTGCATGGCAATATATCTCGGAATGGCTATGGAAATGCCAAAATAGGTAGGTATGGTGGCTGTTTTGAGGAAGATATAAGGAGGTTTATGTGTGATAGAGTGTATCGTATCAAGGGGTTTGGATGCACCGATGAAGTTTGCACCAACTCTCTAGGTGATAAAGGGCAATGCACGGTATCGTAGAGGCTAGCAATGATGGAAGGGTAAGAGTGCGTATAATCCATGGACTCACATTAGTCATAAAGAACTCATATACTTACTGCAAAAGTTTATTAGCCCTCGAAGCAAAGTACTACTACGCATTCTCCTAGGGGAAGGGTTGGTAGGAGTTAACCATCGCGTGATCCCGACCTCCACTCGTAAGGAAGGCAATCAGAAGAGCACCCCATGCAACAAATTTGTTACACAACTTTTACCATATGTGCATGCTACGGGACTTGCCAACTTTAACACAAGTATTTCTCAATTTCATAATTACCCAACTAGCATGATTCTAACATTACCACCTTTATATCTCAAAACAATTATCAAGCATCAAATTGATCATAGTATTTAATGCACTCTATACGATAGTTTTTATTATACCCAACTTGGATGCTCATCATATTAGGACAAATTTTATAACCAAAGCAAATACCATGTTGTTCTAAAAGATTCTCAAAATAATATAAGTGAAGCATGAGAGATCAATAATTTCTACAAAATAAAACCACCGCCGTGCTCTAAAAAGATATAAGTGAAGCACTAGAGCAAAATTATCTAGCTCAAAAGATATAAGTGAAGCACATATAGTATTCTAATAAATTCTGAATCATGTGTGTCTCTCCCAAACGGTGTGTACTGCAATAATGATTGTGGTGAAGTAAAAATCAAATACTCATATCATACAAGACGCTCCAAGTAAAACACATATCATGTGATAAATAAAAATATAGCCCCAAGTAAAGTTACTGATAGACGAAGACGAAAGAGGGGATGCCTTCCGGGGCATCCCCAAGCTTAGGCTTTTGGTTGTCCTTGAATTATATTGGGGTGCTATGGTCATCCCCAAGCTTAGGCTCTTGCCACTCCTTATTCCATAGTCCATCAAATCTTTACCGAAAACTTGAAAACTTCACAACACAAAACTCAACAGGAAATCTCATGAGCTCTGTTAGTGCAAGAAAGAAAAACCACCACTTAAGGTACTGTAATTAACTCATTCTTTATTTATATTGGTGTTAAACCTACTGTATTCCAACTTCTCTATGGTTCATACCCCCCGATACTAGCCATAGGTTCATCAAAATAAGCAAACAACACACGAAAAACAGAACAGTTTGTAGCAATATGTAACTTTCGAATACTTATGGAACTCTAAAAATCCTACAAAAATAGAAGGTCCTAGTAAATTTATCTATTGATCTACTTCAAAAAGAATCAACTCAAAAGTGCGTTTCTGTGATTTATTAAAATTATTCTCGTGCGCGCAAAAGTTTCTGTTTTTTCAGCAAGATCAAGTTAACTTTCACCCAAGATGATCCTATAGGTTCTACTTGCCACAAACACTAATTAAAACATAAACCACATCTAAACAGAGGATAGATGAATTATTTATTACTAAACAGGAATAAAAAGCAAGGACAAAAATAAAATTGGGTTGCCTCCCAACAAGCGCTATCGTTTAACGCCCCTAGCTAGGCATAAAAACAAGAATAGATCTAAGTATTGCCATATTTGGTATTCAATTTATAAGTGGCTCTCATAATAGATTCATAAGGTAATTTGATTTTATTTCTAGGAAAGTGTTCCATGCCTTTCCTTAATGGAAATTGGAATCTAATATTTCCTTCCTTTATATCAATAATTGCACCAATCATTCTAAGGAAAGGTCTGCCAAGAA
>NC_041387.1:43096748-43120241 GCF_002162155.2 Triticum dicoccoides | reverse complement strand
CAATAGCTTTTAGATCTTCATCATTATTTTCATGAAAACTAGAAGAACATGCTCTTACAAAGCAATCTTTCTTAGCATGCATCCTAGCGGTTCTTTCTTTGCACTCATCAATGAAAATTCTCATGGCTTTGAGAGACTCATTGATATCACGCTTAGGTGGAATAGATCTAAGTTTCAAAGAATCAACATCAAGAGAAATTCTACCCACGTTCCTAGCCAATTCATCAACTTTGATCAATTTTTCTTCAAGCAAAGCATTGAAATTCTTTTGAAAATTCACAAATTCTTTAACACTAATCTCAAAATCAGAGGGCATCTTATTAAAATTTCCATAAGATTTATTGTAGGAATTACCATAATTATTAGAGGAATTACTAGAAAACTGCCTAGGATTAAAGTTTCCTCCATATGCATTGTTACCAAAATTATTCCTACCAAGAAAATTCACATCCATAGATTCATTATTATTCTAAATCAAAGTAGACAAAGGCAAATCATTAGGATCAATAGGATCACTCTTAGTAGCAAACAGTTTCATAAGTTCATCCATCTTTCCACTCAAAACATTAATTTCTTCTATCACATGAACCTTTTTACTAGTAGATCTTTTGGTGTGCCATTGAGAATAATTAACCATAATATTATCTAGGAGTTTAGTAGCTTCTCCTAAAGTGATTTCCATAAAAGTGCCTCCTGCGGCCGAATCTAAAAGGTTTCTAGAAGCAACATTCAATCCGGCATAATTTTTTTTGCATGACCATCCATAAATTCAAACCATGTGTAGGGCAATTACGTATCATTAATTTCATCCTCTCCCAAGATTGTGCAACATGCTCATGATCAAGTTGCTTAAAATTCATAATATCGTTTCTAAGAGAGATGATCTTAGCGGGAGGAAAATACTTAGAGATAAAAGCATATTTGCACTTATTCCATGAATCAATACTATTTTTAGGCAAAGAAGAAAACCAAGTTTTAGCACGATCTCTAAGCGAAAACGGAAATAACTTCTATTTAACAATATCATTATCCATGTCTTTCTTGTTTTGCATATCACACAAATCAACAAAGTTGTTTAGATGAGTAGCGGCATCTTCACTAGGAAGGCCGGAGAATTGATCTTTCATAACAAGATTCAACAAAGCGGCATTGATTTCACAATATTCAACATCATTAAGAGGAGCAATCGGAGTACTAAGGAAATAATTACTATTGGTATTGGAAAAGTCACACAATTTAGTATTATCTTGAGCCATCGTGACAACCAATCCAACACACAAGCACACAAGAGATAAGCAAAAAAAGGCGAACAGAAAAGAGAGGGCGAATAAAATGTCAAGGGTGAAGTGGGGGAGAGGAAAACGATAGGCAAATGGCAACTAATGTAATGCGAGGGAGGTGAGTTTGTGATGGGTACTTCGTATGTCTCGACTTGAGCTAAGACCTCCCCGGCAACGGCGCCAGAATCCTTATTGCTACCTCTTGAGCATGGGTTGGTTTTTCCCTTGAAGAAGAAAGGGTAATGCTACAAAGTAGCGTAAGTATTTCCCTCAGTTTTTGAGAACCAAGGAATCAATCCAGTAGGAGGCTCCACGCAATTCCCTCGTACCTATACAAACAAACAAGAACCTCGCAACCAACGTGATAAGGGGGTTGTCAAGCCATTCACGGCCACTTGCGAAAGTGAGATCTGATAGAGATAATAAGATAAGATAAATATTTTTGGTATTTTTATGATATAGATTGAAAAGTAAAGATTGCAAAATAAAGTAGATTGGAAACTTATATGATGGAGAATAGACCCGAGGGCCATAGGTTTCACTAGCGGCTTCTCTCAAGATAGCATAAGTATTATGGTGGGTGAACAAATTACTGTCGAGCAATTGATAGAAAAGTGCATAGTTATGAGAATATCTAGGCATGATCATGTATATAGGCATCACGTCCGCGACAAGTAGACCTACTCCTGCCTGCATCTACTACTATTACTCCACACACCGACCGCTATCCAGCATGCATCTAGAGTATTAAGTTCATAAATAGAGTAACACATTAAGCAAGATGACATGATGTAGAGGGATAAACTCAAGCAATATGATATAAACCCCATCTTTTTATCCTCGATGGCAACAATACAATACTTGCCTTGCTGCCCCTGCTGTCACTGGGAAAGGACACTACAAGATTGAACCCAAAGCTAAGCACTTCTCCCATTGCAAGAAAGATCAATCTAGTAGGCCAAACCAAACTGATAATTCAAAGAGACTTGCAAAGATAACCAATCGTACATAAAAGAATTCAGAGGAGATTCAAATATTTCTCATAGATAAACTTGATCATAAACCCACAATTCATCGGATCTCGACAAACACACCGCAAAAAGAGTTACATCGAATAGATCTCCAAGAAGATCGAGGAGAACATTGTATTGGGATTCAAAGAGGGAGAAGAAGCCACCTAGCTAATAACTATGGACCCGAAGGTCTATGGTAAACTACTCACAACTCATCGGAGAGGCTATGGTGTTGATGTAGAAGCCCTCCGTTATCGATTCCCCCTATAGAGGAGCGCCGGAAAAGGCTCCAAGATGGGATCTCACGGGTACAGAAGGTTGCAGCCGTGGAAATAGGGTTTCGTGGTGCTCCTGGATGTTTTTGGGGTACGTAGATATATATAGGCGAAGGAGGTCGGTCAGGGGAGCCACGAGGGGCCCACGAGGGTGGGGGGCGCACCCACCACCCTAGGGAGCGCCCTCCTGCCTCGTAGCCGCCTCGGCTGCTTCTTGACGTCCACTCCAAGTCTCCTGGATTGCGTTTGTTCCAAAAAGATCGCTCCCAAAGGTTTCATTCCGTTTGGATTCCGTTTGACATTCCTTTCCTTCGAAATACTGAAAAAGGCAAAGAAACAACAATTTGGGTTGGGCCTCCGGTTAGTAGGTTAGTTCCAAAAATGTTATAAAAGTGTATAGTAAAGCGCATAAATATCCAAAACAGGTAATATAATAGCATGGAACAATCAAAAATTATAGATACGTTGGAGACGTATCAATTATCTATATATTTGCATCAAATCTTTGTTACATTGTCTATTTTAATTATATATTTTTGTACTTTGCTTTCATCTATATATTGATCTGTTCTATCAGTTACTCCCCCATTTGCATCTCGCTCTGTTATTTAAATATATCTAATTTACGATCTTAATTTTCATTTCAAGCAGTACATCCCTTGCTTTGCAAGAACAGGAGTAGAAGGAAATCTTGGGCTTTACTTTGTTGATGACTCCCAGGATGTCATATTGACAATGCAGCATGGACATACAATGACGGTTAGTGTAAAACTTGATAAAGAATGTCACTCCTATTTTAATGCGGACCTTTGGAGAAAAATGTCTAAGTGTTATGAACTAAAAGCTGGCAATAATATTCTAGTGCGTCCACCACAGCCTGGTCTAACTAACATGGATGTTTACTCCCCCAATGTCATCAGCCGATCAAAGTCTGATTGAGAGGTTACTGTCCTTTCAACATTCACCATGTTGTCATATTACTTAGCAAAATCAGGGTATTTGTTCTGACTAATTGATCACTATTTAAGCAACCAATTGTGATTTCATTTTCTAACTCCGTTCCTAGGCAATAAAAAAATTCTGTTTACCAAATTATGCACACTATATATTCTTCTGCCATGTTCGGAATAAATAATACCTTTCCACCTTTTAAGCAAGATATGTTGGATGCATAGTGAATGATCTGTATGTTACTAAGCATACCAAATTTCACTAGAAGGACTTGAAACATGTCATAAACTTTGTTGATAATCTAACAGAGATAGCACATCATATGAACACTGGATTTAGGATGGGATTAATTATACCTATGGTGCACACATTGAACAAGACCAATTGTGTGCACAAAACGCTAGTAAAAAAGTCTTATTTTAATGTTGATGCTCATAAACTATATGTATCTTCAACGATATGTTTCAATTGGTTTTTATTCTACATTTCAACAGAAATTATCCATTGTAGCAGTTCCTCGTTCCATTTCCCGGCGTGGTCGAATTACACTTGTGCCTGCTAATAACGCCAAACTAATTGCAAGGTACTGTATTTCCCACAGAAATGGAACCATTCAAATTAACAAGTTCTCACTTGTCGTGGCAATGCATCCATATTGGAAAATTGGAGACACTTTTCTACTCATGCTCTATCAAGGCACAAAAGGGCTCTTCCTTTTCATTGACGAGATGCCGAGTCGCCGTGATCAAGCTGCTTCTAGCGAATAATTGTGGTTGTTGGCCCTCAGCCTCTTAAAATGTGCGAGCGGTTACTATGTTAAGTATGTAGATATGGACCATATGGTTGTTGGTCGTTCGCCTCTTAAAATGTGATAGTTGTTACTATGTTAAGTATCTAAATATGGACCATATGGTTATCAAAACCGTGTTATGAAGATCCTCCTTTTGTCAAATAGTGTAACCACAATATATATATATTACTCAAATGTTGTAAGCCAAGTTCTTAAATTTCATGGAAAGTATTAGTATCGTATACAGTTCTTTGAGTTTAAGCATGTGCCCGATGCCCAGAAGGCATTTGCATATTAACTGTCCATATTGCAAATTCACACACATGTTAACATAAGGAAACGTATGTGTAACTTACTAATCATCGCACACAAATAATCGTAGATGCATCGTGTGCGATACTCCTAGCCACCGCAAAGAACTAGTTTGCATTTTTCAAAGTTTTTTGTACGAACAGAATCACACACAAACTTACTATAGTAACCGTCTGTGTTATAATTTCTCATCACAAACAGTTCATCTGAGTGGGTTGTTTGCTGCGTATCACACGCATCTAGTTTACACGAATCGTTTGTGTTCTTTTGGCTGATCGCAAATGCCACATATAACACATATCTTGTTAAGATGAACCGTTTCCGTTCTCTTACCTAATCGAAAACAGTTTGTCCGAGTGAACCTATGTTGTATATCACACACACCTTGATCTGGCTGACCATTTCTGTTGCATTCCCTAATAGCACACAGTTCATCGGAGCAAACTGTATGCCGTATATCGCACACACATTGATATGGCTGCCCATTCTGTTGTTCTACCTCATCACAAACAGTTCTGCTGGATCAACCGTATGCCCAGCATCGCACACACAAGTAAAATCTGAACCGTGTTTGATGTGTCCGCCATCGCAAATGTTTGCACCTTTTTGATGGGTTTTTACACCACCGCTTGCGATTATTGCATCGCACATAGTTTCATCGAAGGGTCTCTGATCATAGTGTCAAGTTAGCAGCATCCTGCAGTAGTGACTTGGCATTCTCATAGGCTTGGGTTATCCATTCATTAAGTGAGATAATTTCAAATAACCTATTCTCACCGGGAAGTTTGAAATCATAATTGACCTCTTTAATAGCCCAATATGCCTTATGTTCTAGTTCAAGAGGTAAGTGACATGCTTTTCCGTAAACTATTTTATACGGAGGCCCTGACATGGAGGACCGCAGACCTGCATTGGTGGCTTGGCACACTATGTGCAGGCCCAAGGAACAGGGAGGTCTAGGAGTATTAGACATCTACACACACAACAAAACTCAGCTCATGAAGAATCTTCACAAATTCTTCAACAGACAAGACATACCTTGGGTCAACCTGATTTGGGAAACTTATTACAGTGATGGGAAATTACCAGGAGACAACATGGTAGGATCATTTTGGTGGAAATCCAACTTAGCTCTCATTGATCAATACAAAGCTATTGCTAGATGCAATGTGGGAGATGGTGTCAGTGCATTCTTTTGGGATGATCTTTGGCATTAGGCAGTACTCAAACACAAATTTGACCACTTATACTCCTTTGTAAGAAATCCACAGTTGAACATCCAACAAGTGATGCAGATTGAATACCTTCAGGATCTTTTCTATCTACCACTGACAACAGAGGCATATGAGTAATTTTTACAAATGGAGGATATTTGCATCTCTATGAGACAATCTGAATTCTTGGACACTATAGACACATGGAGTTACATTTGGGGGAATGAATTCTATTCGTCCATCAAAGCATATAAAATTTTAATTGGGCACAAGCAAACTCCTCCACACTTCAACTGGATTTGGCAAAGTTCATGTTAGCCAAAACACAAAGTATTCTTTTGGCAACTGCTCCACGACAGAGTCAATACAAGGAATCTTCTTAGAAGAAAAAGCTTTGTGTTGGAGGCATACAACTGTGCAGTAAGAGGATGTCAATAGGAAGAAACACTACATCATCTTTTCTGGGGTTGTCGCTTTGTTCAGCAATGCTGGGACTTCATATGTCCAACAAGAACACCAAGCCTGTCAGTGTTAGAAGTATTCCAAGATCTCAAGGACAAAACAAATTAGCATTTTTACATGGAGATCATCATTCTTGGAGCATGGGCCATCTGGATAACCGGAAACAATAAGATTTTTGAAAACATTGCACCATCATTCCAAGGATGGAAGTTCATTTTCCTGGAGGAACTCAAGCTTCTTAGATTCATAATGAAGAGAAAGCATGAGAGACAATTCTCTATTTGGCTAGAAGCCCTGATGTAATTTTATTTTTGTAGGCTTGTTCTTTTTTCTCTTCTTTTTCTTCCTTTTTTCTCCCTTTATTTTATTTCTTTAGTTTCTTCTTCTAAAGGCTTACCTCAAGCCTATAAGACTACTTTTCACTATGCCCTTTAATTTATATAAATTGCAGTGGGGTTTTACCCTACTGTTATAGTCAAAAAAATAATTATACGGAGACATACCTGATACGTCTCCAACGTATCTATAATTTATGAAGCATTCATGCTATTATATTATCTGTTTTGGATGTTTACGGGCTTTACTATACACTTTTATATTATTTTTGGGACTAATGTATTAACCGGAGGCCCAGCCCATATTGTTGTTTTCTTGCCTATTTCAGTGTTTCGAAGAAAAGGAATATCAAACGGAGTCCAAATGGAATGAAACCTTCAGGGGTGTTATTTTTGGAACGGATGTGATCCAGGAAACTTGGAGTTGAAGTCAAGGAAGCTTCAAGGTGGCCATGAGGGTGCCCCCCCTACTAGGCGCGCCCCCTGTCTCATGGGCCCCTCGAGCGTCCCCTGGCCGACTTCTTTCGCCTATATAAGTCCATATACCCTAAAACCTTCGGAGAACACAATAGATCGGGAGTTCCGCCACCGCAAGCCTCCGTAGCCACCAAAAACCTCTCGGGAGCTCGTTCCGGCACCCTGCCGGAGGGGGAATCCATCACCGGTGGCCATCTTCATCATCCCGGCGCTCCCCATGACGAGGAGGGAGTAGTTCACCCTCGGGGCTGAGGGTATGTACCTGTAGCTATGTGTTTGATCTCTCTCTTTCTTGTGTTCCTGATTTGGCACGATCTTGATGTATCGTGAGCTTTGCTATTATAGTTGGATCTTATGATGTTCTTCCACCTCTACTCTCTTGTAATGGATTGAGTTTTCCCATTGAAGTTATCTTATTGGATTGAGTCTTTATTGATTTGAGAACACTTGATGTATGTCTTGCCATGCTTATCTGTGGTGACCATGGGATATTCACGTGATCCACTTGATGTATGTTTTGGTGATCAACTTGTGGATTCCGTGACCTTGGGAATCTATGCATAGGGGTTGGCACACATTTTCGTCTTGACTCTTCGGTAGAAACTTTGGGGCACTCTTTGAAGTACTTTGTGTTGGTTGAATAGATGAATCTGAGATTGTGTGATGCATATCATATAATCATGCCCACGGATACTTGAGGTGACAATGGAGTATCTAGGTGACATTAGGGTTTTGGTTGATTTCTGTCTTAAGGTGTTATTCTAGTATGAACTCTATGATAGATTGAACGGAAAGAATAGCTTCATGTTATTTTACCACTACAGGAATCAGCTACTTTGCCATCTGCCACAGCAGACGGCAAAGGCATGGATAGCGGACGGCAAAGGTCTTTGCCGTCCGCGGCGGATGGCAAAAATGGACAGCAAAGTACGGGACGGCTAAGAGCTACGTTGCCGTCTGCTTCGGGCGGCTGACGGCAAAGGGGCCTTTGCCATCAGCAGCGGACGGCAAAGAATGCGCTGTTACTCCGTTAGGTGGTTAACGGAAGGCCTTTGCCGTCCGCCGCTGACGGCAAACTTCGGAAGGCCTTTGTCGTCCGCCGAATGATGTCAGCCGACGTCACTACACGGCAGGCCTTTGCCGTCCGCCGCTGTGTAGGCAAAGTTTTTTCCTCTTTGCCGTCAGCCACTGTAGGCAAACTGACCAAATTGGCCAGCCTCCCAGGAAGCACAGTTGCCTGCCACGTGTCCTCTTTGCCGTCCGCGTTGATGGCAAAGAACCCTTTGCCGTCGGTGACAGACGACAAAGATCCTGCATATTGTCTCTTTTTCTGGGTTTTTTAATCCAACAATTTTCACAGCAAATATATATGACATATATAGAAATATTTCAAGGGCTATTTAACAACAAATAAGTTTCATCGTACATACATATATAGTTCCATCCATTCATACATGGCAAGTTGCACATACACATAAGTTGCAACCATTAGGAAGTTGCACATACATATTACAATGCAAAGTTTCATCAAGATAGCAAGTTCCATCGTAGCAACCTATAAGAATACTAGAAGAGAATGAAATAAAAAACAAGCACTCCATCATAGCAAGTTAGCTTCTGAGAAGTGAATGAAATCTGCAAAATGGCAAATAAGAAAGTTAGGAAAAGGTGACTAGAAGAAGAAGACTAGAAGAAGAAGCACGCCATTGTTTGTGAGGTAACTTAGGTGAAATGGATCATTTATGAGCTAACTTAGGTAAAATGCATCATTTTAGAGCTAACGTAGGTAAAATGGATCGTTTATGAGTTAACTAAGCTAATTATGCCGTTTTTTATACATAAGTAAGGTAAGTACATGTCATTATTGAGCAAACCTAGTTAACTAAGCATATTATAACTAACTTAGGTCATTTTGGAGGAAACAAAGCTAAGTATAGATTGTTTTAGAGCTAACTTAGGTAAAATGGCTGGTTTTGGAGGTCAGTAAGCTTATTAAGTCATTTTGCAGGAAAAGAAGCTAACTCTAGGTCATTAAGATAAGCATATTGGATGAAATAAAGCTAAGTCTAGGTCTTTATGCATTTGTTAAGCAAAAAACTAGAGAAACTTACCTTGATCATGGAGGTGTGGGAGCGGGCTGGCTCATGCCAGTAGCTGGAGAAGGATCGTGTGATGCTTGTGTGGAGTTACGCTGCACCAAAGATCATTTCCAATGTTTCGTTAGCATGATGACACTCAAATGTTAAGACTAGCAAGTAACATCCATTCAAATTAAACTCACCGTGCTCTCAGGAGCAATCTCTGGATCAATGGCTATGGAGCCACGGGACCTCCCGCCACTAGATATAATCACCTGCTCTGGATTGTAGGGAATCTGGCTCGGGTTAAACTCCTCCCCTTTCCTCGCCTTCTCCTTGACTTGCTTGTAAGAGGCAGTGTGGGCCATGGCATACAGGTCGTACCCCTCTGGCACCTTATCCGTCTTATTGTAGCATGCCTGAAAGAGAGAAACAAAGTAAATTAGTAATTAAAGGGCTCAAGCTAGCATGATGAATGAATTGCATTAATCATGAAGCAAACCACATACCCAATTCCGCCCGAACTGATATAAGCTGGAGCTACCTTGATGGTGTGGCACACCTTCAATTTGGGCACGTTTGTCCTTGGCCTCAATCGGCTCCCCTTCCATCTTTCAACACCTGCCATGACAAAGAGTAAACGAAATTAGTACAACACAAAAAAATACCGACATGAATAATAATATGTATATCACTTAGGTGTATCATCATCAAGTACAACATAAAAAAATTGAATACCTAACACTACTAATAATCTCGATCAGTATCATCAATAAATGCATAATCATCATCATCACTATAATCAATGACGGGCTCATAGGGTTCAGTGGCATCAACATGTGGAAGGCCACCTTTACGTAATTGGTCAAGCATTGAGAGGTCGTCCGCAGCAGTAACCTCTTCTTGTTTCGGCTCTTCTTGTTCCTCCTCTGGGGTGATGTGGGATTCACTATCGATGTCTACTTCAATGTTTTGGGGTGAAGTATACCAGTTCTTGAAACGCTTTTTGGAAAGACGTTTCTCTTGGAAGAATTCTCCTTCATATGTGTCTGGGTTATAGTCTTCATAATCCTCTTCTTTTGGGGCAGATAGTCTAGCATGTGGCGGCACTTCATAAACGACATCCCAACCTTTCAGATTTGGATTAGTTTGGCAGGCCCAGGGTAGATAGAATACTTGGGTCGCCTGTTGAGTCGTAATATAGACATCAGGAACATCTAAATGGGTGCTTTGGTTGATTTCAACTAGCCCTATATGTTCATGAGTCCTTCTAGTCTCCTTCGGCTGAAACCAATAACATTTGAAGACTACGACATTCGGTGGGTGAGGGAGTCCCGGATTAGGGGGTGTCCGGATAGGGGGACTACCATCATCGGCTGAACTATCATCGGCCGGACTATCATCATCATCGACCGGACTCCAAGACTATGAAGATACAAGATTGAAGACTTCGTCCCGTGTCCGGATGGGACTTTCCTTGGCGTGGAAGGCAAGCTTGGCAATACGGATACGTAGATCTCCTACTATTGTAACCGACTCTATATAACCCTAGCCTCTCCGGTGTCTATATAAACCGGATGGCTCTAGTCCGTAGGACAACAACAACAACCATTACAATCATACCATAGGCTAGCTTCTAGGGTTTAGCCTCCTTGATCTCGTAGTAGATCAACTCTTGTAAACATCCACAATATCAATATCAATCAAGCAGGACGTAGGGTTTTACCTCCATCAAGAGGGCCCGAACCTGGGTAAAACATCGTGTCCCTTGTCTCCTGTTACCATCTGCCTAGACGCATAGTTCGGGACCCCTACCCGAGATCCGCCGGTTTTGACACCGACATTGGTGCTTTCATTGAGAGTTCCTCTGTGTCGTCACCGTTAGGCTTGATGGCCTCTTTAATCGACAACGACGCGGTCTTGGGTGAGACTTTTCTCCCCGGACAGATCTTCGTATTCGGCGGCTTCGCACTGCGGGACAACTCACTTGGCCATCTGGAGAAGATCGAAAGCTACGCCCCTGGCCGTCAGGTCAGGTTTGGAAGCCTAAACTTCACGGCTGATATCCGCGGGGACTTGATCTTCGATGGATCTGAGCCACAGCCGAGCGTGCCACGCTGTCACGATGGGCACGACCTAACTCTGCCGCCGGATAGCACCTTGGAGGCCGCACACGAATCCGCTCCGACCCATAGTCCGGAGCCGATCGCACGGATCGAGGACGGATGGCTGGACACCGCCTCGGGAGCTGCAACTTCCACGGCGATGGAGCCGAACACTTACCTTGTCCCGCATAAAGCCCATGACTCCGAGGTGCCGGACCCCCTGCCGGACTCCGAACCTCCTGTGCCCCTGCCAGTCGAATCCGATTGGGCGCCGATCATGGAATTCACCACTGCGGACACCTTTCAGCACTCACCCTTCGGCGATAAATTAAATTCGCTGAAGCATCTCTCACTATCCGGAGAGCCCTGGCCGAACTACGGCTAGGATGGTCGGGACGCGGACAATGAAGAAATTCAGAGCCCACCCACCACCCACTTCGTAGCCACCATCGACGATCTAACCGACGTGCTAAACTATGACTCCGAAGACATCAACAGTATGGACGACGATGCCGGAGACAATCAAGAACCAGCGCCTACAGGGCACTGGAAGGCCACCTCGTCACATGACATACATATGGTGGACACCCCAAAGGGAAGCGATAACGAGGAACAACGGGACGCGGCAGAGGATAATCCCGCCGATAAACAACCAAAATGGCGACATAGACGCCGCCCTAAGTCCCGCCTCGATCAAAGCAGCATTCCTAACGACCCAGCGATAGAGCAGGGCAAACCAGCGGACGACGAACATACAACCAAGCAACCATCCGAACAAGACGAACCGGATAATCAACCACTTCACAGAGCAATCAACGGTCCAGACACAACACCGGAGCATAAGAACCTTCACAAAAGACTCGTCGCCACTTCAAGAAGTTTGAAGAAGGAAAAACGGAAGCTCAAAAAAGCGGAAGACATACTCAGAATGAAGTGGAGCAAAGTACTCAAGACCGCAGACAAATATGGCAATGGCCATCAAACAAAGAGCTACCCGAAGTGCAAGTTGCTGCCAGAATTTGACGAGGAAGCCATAGAACCCTCACAGTCAAAAAATAAAAAGGCCGCCTGGCCGGATAGTGGCCAGATGATAGGCCAAAAGCGACAAGCGGCGCCGCACACAAGCCGACTTATGATCCTGGGAAAACGGACGGCCCAACTAGGTCCATCTACGGGCCAAAAAAGAGGGCCCCAGGAAGTAACACAACACGACAAGTGTTCGAAGACAGCGGCACACCCAAATACAGGGGCGCCGCACACCCGCTATGTTTTACCGATGAGGTGCTGGATCATGAATTTCCAGCAGGGTTCAAACCCATAAACATAGAGGCATACGACGGCACAACAGACCCCAGAGTCTGGATAGAAGATCACATACTACACATACACATGGCTAGAGGAGATGATCTCCACGCCATAAAATACCTACCCCTCAAACTCAAAGGGCCACCTCGGCATTGGCTCAAAAGCCTCCCAGAAAACGCTGTTGGAAGTTGGGAAGAGCTTGAGGACGCGTTTAGAGCAAATTTTCAAGGGACTTATGTCCGCCCTCCGGATGCAGACGATCTGAGTCATATAACCCAACAACCCGGAGAGTCAGCGCGCAAATTCTGGAACAGGTTCCTTACCAAAAAGAACCAAATAGTCGACTGTCCGGACGCGGAAGCCTTAGCAGCTTTTAAACACAACGTCCGAGACGAATGGCTCGCCAGACACCTCGGCCAAGAGAAGCCAAGAACAATGGCCGCGCTAACAAGCCTCATGACGCGCTTTTGCACAGGAGAAGACAGCTGGCTAGCAAGATGCAGCACCAGCGACCCGAGTACATCCGAGATCAGAGATGGAAACGGAAAATCACGGCGCAGGAAAGATCAGCGCCGGAATAAAGAAAAAATCCCAAAGGGAACGGCGGTCAACGCCGGATTCAAAAACTCGCGTCCAAACAACAAAACACTGCCTCTTAAGGACAACAGCGACGAGCTATCAAATTTAAACAAAATCTTAGATCGGATATGTCAAATCCACAGTACCTCCGGAAGGCCTGCAAACCATACCAACCGAAATTGTTGGGTTTTTAAACAGTCCGGCAGACTCAACGCCGGACAGAAGGGGCTCGATGCGCCAAGCGAGGACGATGACGAACCCCACCAGCAGAGCACCGGAAGTCAAAAGACTTTCCCATAAGAAGTCAAAACAGTAAACCCGCTTCATGTGATAGTATGGAAAACCAACACGGCACTCGCTAAGACAAGTGTCGCCCGGTCCACCCCAGCGGAACACCGAGATTGGATGTCAAAACCAATCACTTTCGACCATTTGGATTAGTCCAGAAGTATCCGGAACGCAGGATAGACTGCCCTGATATTGGATCCCATAATAGACGGACTGCAATTCACGCAGGTTTTGATGGACGGCGGTAGTAACTCAAACCTGCTATATTCGGACACAATCCGCAAGTTGGGATAGACCCTACTACAAATCGGCATAGCCGCACTTCCTTTAAAGGAGTGGCGCCAGGCCCTTACGCCAGGTGCACAGGTTCATTATTACTAGAAGTTGTGTTTGGGTCACCAGACAACTTCCGACGAGAAAAGCTAACCTTTCATGTCACCCCAGTTAAAAGTAGCTATCAAGCATCACTGGGACAGGAAGCTTTCTCCGCTTCAATGCAGTACCACATTACGCATCTCTTACGCTTAAAATGCCCGGTCCACGTGGCATCATTTCATTAAAAGGTCGCCTGAGACCCCGGACACGGCTGGACGAGTCCGGAACAAATAAGCTAGGGGCTACCTAGCTGCACACCCCTTCACAAGGGTTTGTACATATAAGCGATAATGAGCTAGCATAGGCTCAACTTTATTAATCTATATTTCAATTTTTTATGCACTTTCTTGCACGATTTCTTTTCAAACTAAGTTCCTCTCTTTTTACAGATGAACAGCGTGCACACCCGTCCAGGATACGGCACAACGGAGACACAGGCGCAGACGTGCAGTAGGGACCCGTTGCAAGGACTCTTTTCAGACTAAGATCCTACGTAAACCTTTCTTATTGTCTCTTGTTGCTATAATCCCCTGGTTTCTCATTATAACCAGAGTGGAGACTGGCGTTTTGGCATCGGCCGCGCCAGAAGAACTTGCCCGTACCTGGACACAAGGGGCTTAGGGCATTGTTTTGCCCGCTATTGTAAAGACCGAACACCTTCGGGAGTGTTCGGCGTCTCGAGTTAGGCCTTATATGCATGAGCTCCGAATCATGTCTTTGGTCAAATGTTGGGTTTGCCCGGCTCCTGTGTTTTGCTGCCTTACGTTCCGTATCACCGGCTAACGCGGCACCAGGAGAACTATTGCGATTGTGCCCCAGTTCGGCTGGGCGAGCACCTCAGTAGAGAAAGCCGAAAACCGACTGTCATGATACAGCGAGAGACTGGTCAACCACTCGATCGACCATGGGAATGTTTAGAATTCCTCCGCTTTGACGAAGGGCCGTTTCCCGGTCAGGCACATATGCGCCCCAAATTCGGAGAGCGCGGTGCCCCCAGGGGCTATGTCGTAGCCCCACCCTCGAACTCCATGGCTAAGTGAAAGTGATAAAGCATTATAGTCCGGTTGCCTCGTTTGCTACGCTACCACCTCCTTTACAGGACCGAGACGTCGGATTAAGTGTGAAAACGTGCTATTTTTTTTTGCGAACACCCCCGCACCTTGTGCGTGGGGGCTGAAGCCGATGACTGCCATCTTTCAGGTTATACACACGTATACATGAACGGCCGCATAGGAGATATTCTATTACTTGAACGCACAAGTATAAAAGGCGCTTACATCATAAATATTGTTTTACATCATAAAAACGTTCATTCAAACATAACATTTTTTGAGCACTGCGACTCTATTACACGAGCACCACGAAGCACTTCGGCGGGTAACCGGTTATCATCCGTACCCGGGGCCGTAACAGCGGTGGCATCCATCTCTGTCCAATGTGTCTTCACACGGGCGAGTGCCATCCGCGCACCCTCTATGCAGGCCGACCACTTCATCGCCTTGATATGCGGCACCGCCCCAAGAAATTGCTGCAATAAGCCAAAGTAACTCTTCGGCTCGGGCCTATCCGGCCAGACATGGGTCACTATATCCGTCATAGCAAGCCCGGACAACCTATTTAGCTCAGCCCACTCGGCCAAACAGTCGGTCAGCGGAAGTGAACACTCCGGACTATGGAATTGAGACCAAAACAGCTCTTCCGTCTTGTGATCCTTCTGGCTTCGAAAATGCACAACGGCATCCGCCGCACTCGCTGCTAAGTCCATATAAGGGTCCTCTGGACCCCACAGTTGGCCCAGCTGAGCATACTTTGGATCTGTAAACCTTCGGCGCAGCAGAAAAGGCTTGCCAGCTACAATATCTCCGGCCTGGCGCAGCTCTTCCTTTATAGCCCGCATTGCAGAGCGGGCATCCTTGGCTTCGGCGGTGGCCTTCCCCAGGTCTTCTTGCCCCGCTAGGCGCTCCTTCCCAAGAGCCTCATTGCGGTCGGTAGCATCTTTTAACTTCACGGCCATTTCGGCCATCTCTTCCCTGCTCCGGCAGTGTGCGACCCTTTCGGCCGCTAACTCCTCGGCCGCCCTCGAGGCCGCCGCATTACTCCTTCTGGCCTGCTCCTTGGCTTGAGCAAGTTCGGTCCGAAGGCTCTCCACAGCAGCGGCACTATCTGCATTTCACACACATGTTGTAAGGAGCTGGCTTCAGCTCCCTTACCAAGTGATCACACAGAAACACTTACCTTGCGACTCATCAAGTCGCCTGTTGACCAGCGTGATGTCCGCATCCGCAACAGCGAGTTGCCGCTTTAGTTCAACAACTCCATCAGTCCGGCTGGCCCCCGGATGACCCGCCACCTGCATCGGCACGGCGGAAATTTAAACCTGCGATTTTGATCCTCGGCACGCTGTCGATTTCGACAACCTACCGAGTCTCAGGGGCTACTATCTATACAGGGCGCATTCTATATGCAAAGCTGTTAAAAGGTGTATCATTTTTACGTACCTTAAACCCCGCCAGCAAACTTCTGACGGCATTATGCAACCCACCTTTGGCGGACGAAATCCTTTCAATCACCATGCTCATCAATGCGTGGTGATCTTCTGAGATAGACGCCTTTTCAAGCAGATCCTTCAGCCGTACACCAGTTGGCGCCTAACTATCCGGCTTTGCCAAACCAGGGGGCTCCCTCCATGATGACACTTCAGGCTCGTCCGCCCTATCCGACGGCGCCCCGTACGGAGGCGTCTCGCTCTCCATCATCTCCGGACGAAGGTCCCCCGATGACGAGCTCCTTTGTGAAGGACGGAGATCCGAACTACAAGGTAAAAACTTTAGTTATCCTTAGAAGCACAAATAGGGATGTCCCTTATTATAAAACTCCTTTCTTTCTACTTACGGCTCGTTGGAGGGCTGATTCTTTAAGGGAGATTGTGCGGCCGGGGCCACCCCGGACGCAGGACCCTCTGGCGAAGATTTCTTCCCCCGTTTAGGGGCTTTTGCCCCCGGGTCCTCGGAGGCAGTCCTCTTCTCCCCTTGGAGGGAGGGATTCTCGATCCCCCCTCTTTCAAGAGCCTCCTTAGGCGAGGCAGTAGCTTTCCTGCTTTCCCCTTCGCCTTCCTCTGGAGGCGCAACCTCAAGCATCTGGACCAGCACGGAATCCGGCGCAGTCTCGGGGAGGGGGGCCGGACACCATATCAATTTTGCTTCCGCTATCCACTCCTGTTTAGAAAGAAGTTGGTCATAAGGCGAATCATCGAAAGGCAAACAAACGGTATGTCCGGACTTGGAACTACTTACTTGAGTATCCAGGCGATTGCAACTTAGGCCAGCATCCTCGGTCAATTCCGGACGCGCCTCTTGCGATCCGAAGAATAATTTGTACATCTCCAGGGGTGTCATACCCATGAAGTGTTGAAGAATCCGTGGGCCCTCCGGATTGAACTCCCATAGCCGGAAAGAGCGGCGTTTGCAGGGCCACCACCATATCAACATAACCTGCATTACCACCACCATATCAACCTCCCTCATTTGGAGATCTCGAATCCGGCCCTGCAGTAGGGGCACGTCCTTTGACGGCCCCCAGTTGAGCCCTTGGTTGATCCACGACATCAACCGTCGTGGAGGTCCCAGGAGGAATAAGGGCGGCGGCTTTTGTCTGCGGCCCCTCGGAACGGTAATATAGAACCACTCTTGTTGCCACGGGCCGAGCTACTCTTGGAAGGAGCCAGCGGGCCACGGGGCATCAGCCCTCCTACTTATGGCCGCCCCGCCGCACTCCGCTTGACGCCCCCCGATCATCTTCGGTGCCACATTGAAGGTCTCCAGCCACAGGCCGAAGTGAGGGGTGACGCGGAGGAAGGCTTCGTAGACGACAATAAATGCGGAAATATAGAGGATGGACTCCGGAGCCAAATCGTGGAATTCCAACCCATAGTAAAACATGAGCCCTCTCACAAAAGGATCCATTGGGAAGCCTAAACCCCGACGGAGGTGGGATACAAAAACGACATACTCGCCAGGCTCGGGGGTGGGGATGGCCTACCCTTCGGCAGAAAACCTGTGCGAAATCTCATAAGCCAGGTACTTGGCCTGCCGCAGCTTTAGCACGTCCTCCTCCGTGACGGAGGAGGGCATCCACCGGCCCTAGAGGTCGGAACCGGACATCGTTGAAGGTCCGAAGCACTCGAATCTGGAGCTCTAGGTGCTGGAACTTGGAGCGGGGAGAGGATTCGATGGAGGATTGAAGAAAAGAAACGAGCCTTGGTCCCGTTATAAAGAGGGAGAATACCGAGAGCCGTCTTTGTGACCGTTTGGGACTCGCGTTCGATAGAGGGGGCGTGGCGACGGGCGCGGTTGGGTTACCCACGTCCGTATTGATGAGAATCCCGGATTAAGGGGGAACACGATCTCTGCTTCGACAAGACGTGCCAAGGAAACCGCTTCGCTAAATGCGCTGAGGTGGTAGAGTAAAAAACGATTCAAGTAATGGCTTGGCAGTGGCGTGACGTCACGCCGCAAAAAACGTCAGCAGATTGAACTTGTGTATATATTATTCTCTCTACGGTGGAATGTGGAATTTATTTTGCAGAGCCGGACACTATGCTGGTGTTCACAATCTTCTATCATTCGGAGGAGGAACCCGCCTTGCAATGCCAAGCAATATACGCGCCGGACTTATCGTCATTGAAGCCTGGTTCAGGGGCTACTGAGGGAGTCCCGGATTAGGGGGTGTCCGGATAGCCGGACTACCATCATCGGCCGAACTATCATCAGCCGGACTATCATCATCATCGACCGGACTCCAAGACTATGAAGATACAAGATTGAAGACTTTATCCCATGTCCGGATGGGACTTTCCTTGGCGTGGAAGGCAAGCTTGGCGATACGGATACGTAGATCTCCTTCTATTGTAACCAACTCTATGTAACCCTAGCCCTCTCCGGTGTCTATAGAAACCGGATGGCTCTAGTCCGTAGGACAACAACAACAATCATTACAATCATACCATAGGCTAGCTTCTAGGGTTTAGCCTCCTTGATCTCGTGGTAGATCCACTCTTGTAAACATCCACAATATCAATATTAATCAAGCAGGACGTAGGGTTTTACCTCCATCAAGAGGGCCCGAACCTGGGTAAAACATTGTGTCCCTTGTCTCCTGTTACCATCTGCCTAGACGCAAAGTTCGGGACCCCCTACCCGAGATCCGCCGGTTTTGACACCAACAGTGGGTTTTCACCATAGAATAGAAGTTCATAAATTGCTTCAAGTCTCCCATAATACTCGGTACCTCCTTCGCCGATAGCAGATACACAACAATTTGTAGACCTTCGGTCGGCCATAGATAGCTCTTTGCCATAGGTACGAAAATGATACCCGTTGATGTCGTATTTGTCAAATGAACGGACCTTATAGTCAAAACTATTAGCGACTTGTCTCAATTCG
The DNA here is from genome assembly GCF_002162155.2 of Triticum dicoccoides. Lineage (NCBI taxonomy): Eukaryota > Viridiplantae > Streptophyta > Magnoliopsida > Poales > Poaceae > Triticum > Triticum dicoccoides. The sequence goes on along the minus strand of NC_041387.1, from coordinate 43,100,961 downwards.
GCGTCCATAGACTCTGAATTAGCCTACAAGTTTAATATGAAAGGATTGTTGCATTATGCACAAATTAGCGAATGAAATGAAATTGTCTAATAGAATTTACCGTTTGTTTGAACCAAGAGATGAAACCGGGATTGCCGCCTCCTTGCTTTGCGAGAAGCTCATACTCTTCGACGGAATCCTTTTGGATCACCGCTCCATACGAGAATAGGGCGACGTATCGACTGTATGAAATATCCAGGAATAAGAGCAGTTCAAACGGAAATAGAAGTTGCGATACAATATACCGAGAACTTACTCGATGTACGACCACACTTCTATCAGGTTGTTGAAGATATACAACGAAATGGTACGCCATTCTTCGTTATCCAAAGATACTGGATTTGAAACACTGGCTGATGCGAGATTCCCTTTGAATAGGATGAGGTCGGATCCACCCTTTTTAAGCTCGTCAGCATTGTACCGAGGCTTCGGATTATGCAAATGACGATTTTTGGTTTCGTAGTGTGCTGTCACGAAGTTTGCCGCCTCCTCAGTGATGAATGCCTCAGCCATAGACGTTTCAATTCTACGTTTATTTTTGCATTTTCCATGAAGCATCTTCTGCATCCTCTCAGTTGGGTAGCACCAACAATTTTACACGCCCCCCCCCAATCTTGCCTCGTTCGGGAGATGCAAAATCAAATGCTGCATTGGATTAAAGAAGCCCGGTGGAAAGATCTTCTCTAACTTGCAGATCAACTTTGGCGCCAACTCTTCCATTTCTTCTAGCACGCCGGGCGATAGTTCTTTCGCACAAAGAACACGGAAGAAATAGCTGAGTTCTGCCATTACTAGCTATTCATCCTCAGGGATGAAGCCACGCAACATCGCCGGCATTACCCGCTGAATCCATATGTGCCAATCATGACTATTGAGACCAAATATCTTCAATTTATCAAGACTTGCTCCCCTCTTTAGATTCTCTGCATACCCATCGGGGAACATCAACTGCATTTTCACCCACAAGATAATTTCCTTCCTAGCTGGCCTTCCAAGATTGAACCATGCCTTTGGCTTCGTCCAGTTCTGCTTTCCTTTCGGTTCTTTCATGTTTTGTAACGACCTATCACATAGCGCCTCCAGATCGACTCTAGCCTCAGTATTATCCTTTGACTTCCCATCTATGCCGAACAATGTACCAAAAAGTGCCTCGGCGATATTCTTCTCAGTGCGCATCACATCGATGTTGTGTGGGCAAAGGAGGTCTTTGAAGCAAGGCAGATCCCATAAGCATGTTTTGTGAGTCCAGGCGTGCTCAGAATTATACCCCTTGAAGTACCCTGGACGCTCTGGATCTGGCTCGAGAGCGTTTAACTGATCCAGGGTCTGTTGGCCTGTCAACGCAGGTGGTGCAGAGTTTTTTACAACTCTACCTCTGATGAAGTTCTTCTTGTCTTTCCTGAACTTATGGCGAGGATCCAGGAACTGTCTATGCATGTCGAAGCAAGAAAACTTGCGACTGGCCTGAAGCCAATGAAACTCAAGAGCTCCCTTGCATGTGGGGCACGGGAACCTTCCATGCACACACCAGCCAATGAATAGCGCATACGCAGGCAAGTCATGCGTCGAGTACATGTACCAGACACGCATTATGAAGTTTCGTTTGCTATAGGCGTCGTATGTCTTGAACCCATTATCCCAGGCTTCTTGCAATTCGTCCTGAAGCGGCTGCATGTACACATTCATATTTTTTCCCGGATAGTTGGGCCCTGGAATTATCAACGTCAGGAAAATGTTCTTTCTTTGCATAATCTGTCTGGGGAGGAGATTGAGTGGAAAGACAAATACGGGCCAACAACTGTATTGGGCTGCCGTCATACCAAACACACTGAACCCATCGGTGCTGATGCCGACTCGAGGATGCCTCAGATCTGCCGCTTTGTCAGCATGTAATTCATCAAACTTTTTCCACGCAACACCATCCGATGTGTGTAAAATCATCAGATTCCCATCTGCATCTAGTTCGGTTCTTTTGCCTGTTTTGTGCCATGTCATCTGTCTGGCCGTCTCTTCGACCATGAAAAGATGTTGAAGTCTTGGTACGATTGGCATATATCGAAGAACACTAACAGGGATTTTGGTCTGTGTCTTCTCACCCATACCGTTATCTACCACAATATACCTGGAAGACTTGCAAATGGGACAATAGTTCAAGTCCGCATAGTCAAGCCTAAATAAGGCACATCCTTTCTCACAGGCATGTATCTTCTCATAGGGCATCTTCAGTACATAGAGGGTTTTGTCCGACTGGTACAGGTTTGCAGGCATTACATGGCCTTTGGGTAGAAAGCGTCCAAATACTGTCATAATTGCGTCATAGCATTCTCTGCCCAAGTTGAACTGAGCCTTCAAAGCCATTACTTGTGAGATGGCATCCAACTGACAAAGCTCAGTGTGCTCGTGGAGCGGACGTTTTGAAGACTCCAACATTTCATTGAAGGCCTTTGAAGATTCCTCCATCTCCTCGTACGAATCCCGAGCATCATCATAGTCTTGCACCATGTTTTCCATCCCGGTGCCATGCTCGTCGGTGCGACGATGATCCACCTTAGCTTGGTCACGTTGGGCAGACTCACCATGAAATGTCCACACCGTATAATCGGGCGTAAAACCATTCTTCTACAGGTATTTACCCATTTCAGCCTCTGTCCTCTTTTCCCAATTGCCGCATCGGAAACAGGGGCACCAAGTTTTCCTCTGGCCATTTGCAAATGCGGCTTGCACAAACCCCTTGGTTTTTGTGAACCATTCAGCGCTCCATTTGTTCTGACCAGTGTGACCGGTATACATCCTTGCACGATCACTCATCTTGACTTTCAGAGCTACTGGACACACAACAATTACATATATAAGTCAACATGTATATATTCATCGGTTGATCTACTTTGTCAATTTTATTACGTCCATGCAACCTACACTCTAATAGGTAATGATAGGTCCTAATCCCACCCGAGTATGTGTAGATTGGGTTCATTTCCCCATGCTATGCTCCGGATCCGACGCAAAATTTCGGCAGCTCCTCCCCGTTGTTCTCCTGATACACGTCTCTGCAATAAACAGAGAGGATGTGTACCCGGAGAACAACAGGGGAGGCACTGACGAAATTTATGCATCGGATCCAGAGCAAAGCATATGGGAAAACGAACCCAATCTACACATACTCGGGCTGTCCATGGATAGCGTTGGACAATTCGAAAGAATCAAGGTTATAAATATGCAAATGCATGCATATTTATAACTATGACACTTTCGAACGGGAGACACATATTGGTTACACATACTGATGATTCAAGACACATATATAGCTAGCTATCAAGTTTCATCGGCAAGAACACCGGAACAGAGCAAATAATTAATGGGGGAGGAGGACATGTCATTTGTGCTCACCCACGAACGAAGGGGCAGAGCTCGTCAAACGCACGGCGAGGTCATCGAACACCAAACCTCGCAGCGGTGAAACAACTGCACATTTAAATCAACCCGATCAACACAATTATATATGATGTTTTTCATAACAAAATCGAAAAATATATGACCTAAATAATAATTCACAAATATAAGACCTTGTCGGCCTCGGAGGGTCGGGTGTCGGGGTGTTTGTGTGTCGTGTCGTTGTCGGGGTGTGGTGTCCGGGTCGGGGTGTCGGGGTCAGGGGTCAGTGGGTCGGGGTGTCGGGGTCGGGGTGTCGGGGTCAGGGGGGTCAGGGGGTCAATCGGGGTGTTTCCTTCTATCCTTTCCTTACTTCTTCTTCTTTCTTTCTCTTCTTCTTCTTCTTTCCTTTCTTCTTCTTCTTCTTTCATCTTTTTTCTACTTTTTTACTTCTTTTCGTTTCTTTTTTTCTTCTTCTTCCAATTCTTCTACTTCTTTTCTTCTTCTTCTTTTTTTCATCTTTCTACTACTTCTACTACTTCTACTTCTTCTACTTCTTCTAATTCTTTTCGAACACTAACACTAACACAATCTAGCACTAACAATTAAACAGCAAAAAAATGAAAAAACTGGAAAAAAAAGTAGTAGTCCCTCACCGGAGCAATGGGACGATCGGCGGGGGGGCACCGGGCAGCGGGGTCGGCGCCGGGCGGCGGCGGCGGCGCCAGGCCGAGCGGCGGCGCCGGGCCGGGCGGCGGGTGGCGGGGCGACGGGGCGTCGGCGCGTGGGGTGGGGGCGGAGGGGT
>NC_041387.1:43042526-43096326 GCF_002162155.2 Triticum dicoccoides | reverse complement strand
GGCGGGGGCGGCGGTGGATCTAGCTAGGGCGGGGCGTCGGGGAGGAGAGAGGAAGAGAAGGGAGAGTAACGGGCGGGGGGTGGCGGCCGTTAGTTACTCGGCTCTTTGCCGTCCGCAACTCTTTGCCGTCCGCCGTTGTCTCTCTTTGTCGTCCGCTGGCGGACGGCAAAGAGGTGGGGATGTTAAGTTTTTTTTAAAACGGGTGACGGCAAAGATTCTTTGCCGTCAGCTGGCGGACGGCAAAGAAACGGCTCATGGCAAAGAGGTTCTTTGCCGTCCGCCATTTGTTTGCCGTCTTCTTTACGGTAGCTGATGTCAAAGAGCTTCTTTGCCCTCAGCTAGCTGACGGCAAAGATCTGGCTGATGGCAAAGTAGCTGATTCCAGTAGTGTACTATGGACTCCTGAATAGATAGAACAGAAAGGATAACTTTGAGGTGGTTTTATACCCTACCATAATCTCTTCGTTTGTTCTCTGCTATTAGTGTCTTGGGAGTGACTATTTGTTGCATGTTGAGGGATAGTTATGTGATCCAATTATGTTATTATTGTTGAGAGAACTTGCACTAGTGAAAGGGTGAACCTTAGGCCTTGTTTCCCAGCATTGCAATACCATTTACGCTCACTTTTATCACTTGTTACCTTGCTGTTTTTATAATTTCAGATTACAAATACCCATATCTACTATCCATATTGCACTTGTATCACCATCTCTTCGCCGAACTAGTGCACCTATACAATTTGCCATTGTATTGGGTGTGTTGGGGACACAAGAGACTCTTTGTTATTTGGTTGCAAGGTTGCTTGACAGAGACCATCTTCATCCTACGCCTCCCACGGATTGATAAACCTTAGGTCATCCACTTGAGGGAAATTTGCTACAGTCCTACAAACATCTGCACTTGGAGGACCAACAACGTCTACAAGAAGAAGGTTGTGTAGTAGACATCAAGCTCTTTTCTAGCGCTGTTGCTGGGGAGGTGTCGGTGTACTAGAGTAGGGGTACCCTAGTACCCCGAACTTGTGCACGGGCAGTTGCAGCACCCCGCGGCAAGGCTTGCCAGGCGACCACCAAGGTCCTCCGTGGTCCCTTTGGAGCCATTCAAGAACAAAGTATTCAAGCCAAGGAGACAAGGCCCCGGCAAGAGGAGCTCGCTGGGAAGGCCAACCAAGGCATCTCAAGGAACTTGCCGCGACGCACCACGCGTCCCGGCAAGGCCCGGTGAGCGACAAGCTTCCGGGCGCGACAAGACCACGGCGGCGGCAAGACGCTTGCCGCGGCAAGTGGCCACTCTGTGCCCACGCTCCAGCGCATCCACCAACGTGTCGCCCTGGGGGCCTTTCCAGGCACGCGTGGCGGAAGGCTGTGCAGCTAGCAGTAAGCGGTGGCATGCGATGCTGACAAGATCGCCATCGTGGCAGGCGGTGGCGCCCCTGACGGTCCTTTTCTACACTGTTTGGGCGACACAGACGGGCATTTAATGCCCTTGTCCCCTGCCGTCAGGGTTAGGTAGAGTACACTGTGCAGGTAGTTGTACCAACCGCAACTCTTTTTACATTTTTACCCTTCTCTGCATTGCCACCTGTCGGTGACCCCTTGAGCATATAAAAGGAGGCCCATGCGCAACGTAGAGGGGGTTCGGATCATTTCGAAGCCAGAAAAACACTTAGCTCTCTGGGGCAAGAACACAATACAATCAAACAAGCAGCAGTAGGAGTATTATCTCTCCGGAGAGCTCCGAAGCTGGGTAAACTGCTCGTGTGCTTCGCCTTGACCTGCTCTTCGTGCGACCTCCGCCCCCGGCCGAACCGAAAGGGGCTCGGTCCGCCGGCCCCATAGGTGCTTGTGGATTAGTTTCCCCGACATCTTTGGCGCGCCAGGTAGGGGGCGTCGAGATTGTGTGAACCTGATCCGGCGTTCACACGAGCTAGATCTTCATTTTCTTCATCGACATGCCATCGAAGAAGAAGGCTTCGGAGGCAGCTACTCCGTCCGCGTCGATCCCACCGCCACCGGAGCAAACAGGTGGTGGGATGGATGCTGGCGGAAGAACAGACATCAACGAGGAGGCTCACGGTGCTGCCAGGGCCAAGGACAAGGCTGCACAAACCTCGGTGTCCGTACATCCGCCGCGCCCCTCTCAGGAGGCGCAGGACCGACAGGGTCATAGTATTCGCAGTACCATACGCTTGTTGGACCAAGATCAAGCTGGTGGGTCTCGGGGCGCTCAAGACCAGCATGCACGTCAATGCGCCGGCACGAGCGAGACACGGTCGCCTGGACGGGATACTGCTCCTTCTAACATAGTTAGAAGTCCGAGCATGTCCCGCTCCTCGCGCCGTTCGCCGCTGCCGCCCACCACTCCAGCGGAAGCTTTGGCGCGAGCTCAACTGCTCCTGGATTACCCTCCTACGGAAGACAAGATCGACCAATGGAATGCCACCATTCAGAGTCTCATCAGCTTCGCCAACGGTGACACTCCGCGGCAACCGAGCACATCGTTGCCGCGGCAGGGTTGCCAGGCGCGAGTCGACGGCGACAAAACTGGTGATGGTGCGACTACCATGCACTCTCCACCCCGAAGGCCAAGATCGCCGACTCATCGGATCCACCTCGACAGCGACTCCACCGCATCATCAGATCCCCGAGCTCGTCGCGATCAGCGCCAAGTTCTTCACGAACGACAGCAAGAAGACGCTCGTACTCGCATCGAGCGCCGAAGAGAAGCGCGACGTCAATCCGACAAGCGCGCTGGGCCCTCTGTTGACATGCATGCGCCAGGGGAACCAGGCAACTTGCCGTACGCGGTAGGTTGCCCTGCCTTCACTCGTGAGCTGCGGCAAGTCTAGTGGCCCAGCATGAAGAATTTCAAGCCAGATGTACCCGAGAAGTACGACGGCAAGACGCATCCGTCAGAGTTCCTCAGCATCTACACTATTGCGGTGCAAGCTGCTGGGGGGCGAGACGACAAGATCCTTGCCAACTACTTCCCGCTGGTGCTCAAGCCCAATGTCAGATCCTAGCTCATGCACTTGCCGGACAACTCCATATCCTCCTGGGGTGACTTGTGCCATCAGTTTGTCGGCGCCTTTGCAGGCGGCCACAAGCCTCATGGCCAGGAAAGCGACCTTCATATGATCGCCCAGAAGGAAGGAGAGCCCTTGCGCAAGTACATACAGAGATTCAGCAACGTACATCACAACATCCCATACATCCACCCTGCCGCGGTAATCAGCGCGTTCCATCAGAACGTGCGGAACCGCAGGATGCGGGAGGAGATGGCGATGTGCAAGATCAGAGACGTCAGTGAGCTATATGCCCTGGCCGACAAGTGTGCACGTGCTGAGGAAGGGAGGAGACTCCCAGGAGAGAATATAGGAGCAGGAGGATCTGACAGTGAGGATACTGCCCCGGCAAGGAAAAACCGGCGGCGGAATAACAGAAAGAAGAAAGGCAAAGAGGTGCTAGTTGTCGAGCAGTCCGGCAACGGAGGTGGCGCCAAGAAAGCCAAAGCTGGTGGCTCCGGCAAGGAGATTGCCGCAGAGGCTGTGGCGGTCACCGACAAGCGGGACGGCACCAACAAGCAGTACTGCAAGATCCACCGCACCAACGGCCATGACCTCCAGAGCTGCAAGAAAGTCGAGCAGCTTGTCGAGTAGCAAAAGGCTGAATACGAGCGGCGCGACAAGGAGAAAGCCCAGGAAGGTGCTCGAGGATCCGGCAAGAAGCGTCCCGGCCGAGGAGGACGCCGCGGCAAGGCCAAGCAGCAGCAAGGAGACAGAACTCCCCGCGGTCGCGACAAGGATGAAGATGACGACGACGACGAAGACATCGATGATGACGAGACCGATGAGCAGGAGTTCCAAAAAGCCACAGAGGTCCTGTGCGTTGACGGCGGTGCTTCTCTGCATACTTCACACCGCCAGCTCAAACAATGGGTGCGGGAAGTCAATGCGGAAGAACCACCCGTCGAGTCACGCAGGCCTCTGAAATGGTCCAGCACGCCTATCATCTTTGATATTGAGGACCACCCTGATCGCATAACTGCGGTCGGGTGCTTGCCGATGTTGGTTTCACCAACTATCCACAACCTCAAGGTCACTAAGATGCTAGTAGACGGCGGGGCCGGCTTGAACCTGATCTCCTCCGCGGTGCTCCAGAAACTCCAGATCCCTGACAGCGAGCTCGAAGAGACCGGCACATTTCGAGGAATCAATCCGGGAAGGAGCAAGCCGAAGGGAAAGATCACGTTGCCGGTAACATTTGGCAGCGAGTTGAACTTCAGGACTGAGAGGGTCACTTTTGACGTTGCTGACTTCCCATTGCCCTACAATGGGATACTTGGCCGTCCAGCACTCGCCAAATTCATGGCAGCCTCTCACTATGCCTACAATGTCCTGAAGATGCCAGGCCCGATAAGTATCATCTCTGTCCCTAGCGACAAGAAGGATGCTCTTATCTGCGCCGACAAGATCTACCGGGAGGCAACGGCCGCAACAGATCGCAAGTCACTTGCCGCTGAAGCTCCCGGGGGGAAGAAGAAGACCAAGTCCGGCAAGAGTTCTGATGCCCACTCCAGCAAGCGCACCTCTTCGGAGTGCTGCGCTACCGTCGAGGACGCACCATCGAGCTCCACCAGCAAGTGTAAGAAGGCAATGGCAGCTCCACCAGAGACTAAGAAGGTGTCCGCCAAGGAGGACGGCACTGGTGGTACTTTTACCATCAGTGCCACCCTCGACCCTAAATAGGAAGGCGCGCTCGTTGCCTTCCTGCGGGCGAACGTCGACGTGTTTGCATGGCAACCGTCTGACATCCCCGGTGTTCCCAGGAAGGTAATCGAGCACCATCTTGCCGTCTGTCCTCATGCGCGGCCCGTCAAGCAGAAAGTTAGGAAACAAGTGGTGGAGCGCCAAGAATTCATCGCGGAAGAAATCAAGAAATTGGAAGTAGCAGGCCTTGTCAGAGGAGTGCTCCATCCTACGTGGTTGGCCAATCCTGTAGTCGTGCGCAAGGCTAACGGAAAATGGAGGCTTTGTATCGACTTTACCGATGTCAATAAAGCTTGTCCCAAAGACCCATTTCCCTTGCCGCGCATTGACCAGATTATTGACTCCACGGCCGGATGTGACTTGCTTTCATTTCTTGATGCATACTCAGGATACCATCAGATCTTTATGGCAGAAGAGGATGAGGAGAAGACCGCATTCATCACCCCATGTGGCATGTACTGTTTCATACGGATGCCTTTCGGTTTAAAGAATGCTGGTTCAACATTTGCAAGGGTAGTCCATCACGCTTTTAAGCCGCAAATGCACAGAAATGTGGAAGCCTACATGGATGACATAGTGGTCAAGAGCAAAGACAGGACGACCCTGATTCAAGATTTAGACGAAACATTTGCAAATCTGCGCAAGATCAACCTCAAGCTGAACCCCAAGAAGTGTGTGTTTGGAGTCCCCTCCGGCAAGCTTCTCGGATTCTTTGTGTCTCAACGGGGAATTGAAGCCAATCCCGACAAGATCAAGGCCATTGAGCAGATTGAAGCACCAAAGCGCGTCAAGGATGTACGAAGACTTGCCGGTTGCGTGGCTGCTCTCAGCAGGTTTATCTCTAGATCTGCCAAGCGCGCCCTGCCGTTTTTCAAAATATTGAAAAAGGCAGGTCCAATGAAATGGACTCCGGAAGCGGAGGCTGCGCTGCAGGACTTGAAGAGATACCTGTCCTCTACTCCAACACTTGTCGCACCTAGGCCACAAGAGAAGTTGCTGCTGTATATAGCGGCAACAAATCAAGTGGTTAGTGCTGCGTTAGTGGCGGAGAGGGAGGCAGATGATGAGCCAGCAACCACAGCAGATGCATCCAGCGACAAGCAGGGGGCTTCACCGGCAAGATCTGGTCCGACAAGCTCTGATCCGGCAAGCTCTGGTCCCGACAAAGATGGATCTGCGCAGACGCATAAGAAGATGCAAAAGAGAATGGTGCAGCGCCCAGTTTACTTTGTCAGTTCCCTTTTGCAGGGGGCTAGGACAAGGTACTCTGGTGTGCAGAAGTTGCTTTTCGGCCTTCTCATGGCCTCGAGAAAGCTGCGCCATTACTTCCAAGCACATGAGATCACAGTTGTCACTCGCTTTCCGTTGAAGAGGATACTGCAAAATCCAGAAGCAACAGGCAGGATTGTCGAGTGGGCACTGGAACTGTCAAGCTTTGGCCTCAAGTTTGAAAGCACTTCAACTATCCAAAGCAGAGCATTTGCAGAGTTCATAGCAGAGTGGACGCCGACACCAGATGAAGAAATTCCAGAGACGAGCATCCCCGTCAAGGAAGCAAGTAAAGAGTGGTTGATGTACTTTGATAGTGCCTTCTCACTACAAGGCGCCGGTGCGGGCGTGCTACTTGTCGCACCCACCGGAGAGCACCTCAAGTACGTAGTCTAGATGCACTTTCCCAAGGAGCAAGCAACGAACAATACTGCATAGTATGAATGTTTGCTTGCCGGTCTCAGGATCGCAGCAGACCTTGGGATCAAAAAGCTCATTGTCAGGGGAGACTCACAGCTTGTCGTCCGCCAAGTGAACAAGAATTATCAAAGTCCATTGATGGAAGCTTACATTGATGAAGTGAGGAAGCTAGAAGAACACTTTGACGGCCTGCAGATGGAACATGTTCCAAGAGCTCAGAACGACATTGCTGACGGCCTGTCAAAGTGCGCCGCACTTAAGTTACCTGTGGAACCAGGGATCTTTGTGCTCAAGCTGACTCAACCGTCCGTAACACCATCAACTGGACAGAGCAAGAAGAGGAAGTTGATTTCTGGAGACTACTTTCCGGCAGAGCTCCCCGAAGCCGCCGCCAAGAAAGCCCTCAAGATCAACGCCAAGGATGCTGAGGAGCAGTCTGCTCCGCGCGAGCCCTAGGGTTCGTACCGTCGAAGCAGACGCTCCCGACAAGTTTTGCTCCGGCAAGCTTGCCGGGGAACATCAAGCTCCGGCCGAGCCACAGGTTCTTGCCGTAGAAGCGGATGTTCCCGCAGCAGCAGATGTGCCTTTAGTCCTTGTTGTCGAGCCACAAGCTCCAGCGTGGGCACAGCAGATTGTCTGTTTCCTTCAGACAGGAGAACTTCCCGAAGAGCAAGAAGAAGCGGAAAGAGTAGCCCTACAGTCAAGTATGTACCAGTTTGTCGACAACATACTGTACAGAAGAAGACTCAACGGCGTGAAATTGAAGTGTATTCACCGGGAAGACGGACAAAAGCTGTTGGCGGAGATACATGGAGGCATATGTGGTCACCACATTGGCGCGAGAGCACTTGCCGGCAAAGCGTTCTGGCAAGGTTTCTTTTGGCCGACAGCCCTCCAGGATGCAACTGCACAAGTAACCAAGTGTGAAGCGTGCCAGTTCCATTCCAAGCAGATACACCAGCCAGCTCAAGCTCTCCAGACGATCCCTTTATCCTGGCCATTTTCGGTCTGGGGGCTCGATATCCTCGGCCCCTTCCCTCGAGCTGTCGGGGGCTTCGAGTACTTGTACGTTGCAGTCGACAAGTTCACAAAGTGGCCGGAAGTGGAACCAGTGAGGAAGGTGACAGCACAGTCAGCAGTCAAGTTCTTCAGGTCGATTGTCTGCCGTTTCGGGATCCCTAACAGGATCATCAACGACAATGGCACACAATTCACGAGCCGCACCTTCATGCAGTACGTCCAAGATCTTGGCGCCAAGGTCTGCTTCGCTTCTGTTGCTCATCCGAGAAGCAACGGTCAAGCGGAGAGGGCAAATGCTGAACTGCTGCGCGGGCTCAAGACCAGAACTTTCGATAGGCTGCACAAGTGCGGAAAGAACTGGATCGAGGAGCTGCCGGTGGTTCTTTGGTCGATCAGGACGACGCCAAATCGAGCCACTGGCCAGACACCTTTTGCTCTAGTATATGGAGCAGAGGCAATTCTCCCCACGGAACTCGTATACGGGTCACCTCGAGTGCTCGCTTATGATGAGCTTGAGCAAGAGCAGCTGCGACAAGATGACGCGCTGCTCCTTGAGGAAGACTGTCTTCAGGCTGCTGTACGAGCTGCTCAATACCAGCAAGCTTTGCACCGCTACCATAGCCACAAAGTTAATGCCAAAAGTTTCGAGGAAGGCGACCTTGTTCTTCGGCGCGTTCAGTCCACCAAGAATTCCAACAAGTTGACACCGAAGAGGGAAGGCCCTTACCGGGTGAAACGAGTCACTAGGCCTGGCGCTGTCCGCCTTGAGACCGAAGATGGCATTCCGGTGAGCAACTCCTGGAACATTGAGCATCTTCGTAAGTTTTACCCGTAGGGCGCGGTTGCCGGAACCTGTTCCGGCAACCACCTTTTGTACAAGTCTTGCCGATGTTGCATGTAATCCTTTGTACAAAGCCGGGCGCAGATCCCGTGCATAAGTAAAGCTCATGTGCTCCGCACACCTTGTCAATTTCATGCATTACATTCTTTCTTGCATACATTATCTGACACTTTGTGCAGCACCTACCCCCGGTAAGCAATAACGATCCGAAAGGCCCCATATCTTTATTTTCTCTTCTTTCTTTTTCTCAAACAAAGGAAAGAAAGGTTCCCTCGCACACAAGTTTGCCGGGGGGGAAAGGAGAAGATAATGGTGTGGACCAGGCGTCGTTTAAGGAAGGTTCACCTTGCCGGGAAGCAAACGACAGAAAAGCTAAGTTGCCAAAGTCTGAGCAATTAGTTTTAATTTTTTTAGTTATCTTCCTCGAACGACTGTGCTTTGTATGGAAAACCCGTGCGCGATGGAACCAACTCGTAGCTAGTTGCGCCCTTACTTTGTTTCGAGTCCGCTCAACAACTTAAGTGTGCTGCAACTAGTCGTCACAAAGGTTTCTTGTCGGGAGCGGCACCGCCAGCAGGCTGCTGACGTCCCGCACTCAGCGCTCGCGGCTCGGGTGCCTGCGCCGACAAGTTCCCTAAAAGCGTAGGGCAAAAATATACAAAGCAAGGGATCTAGTAAAGGAAATAACATAGCGATCATTATCCAGAATAAAGTTATATTACAAGATAACTTGTCGCAGCTCTAACAGATTGTTCCCATGACATGACCAGCAGCGACAAGGAAAAAGATAAGAAGGGCGGCCTAGTCTACGCGACCGCCCTCAACCCTCTTGATCTCGCTCACCTTGTCCACAATGGGTGCGACAAGGGCCTTGAGCGCTTCCAGATCGGCGTCGGGCGGCAAAGACCTGAGGACGTTGGTGAGGTTGAGGCCTGGGTTGCGGAAGGCCACCTTCATCAGCACCTTCTGGAGAGCCCCCGTGCAAATCCTGCACGACTCGTCGGCCAGCTGCTTTGGGATCTTCTCCCGGAGTTGCTGGAGAGCCGTCGCCACGCCTTTGAAGAATAGGCTGAGCTTGGCGCTGGGTTGGAGATGCTCGTCGGAAGGATATCCAAAGTCCTCCATCCGCAGCAGCGCCAGCTCCCCGTCGATGACTGCGGCGATATTCACCAGACCCTCGGTCCAGTGCTCCATAGTCTCCCTAAATGAGTTCTGGGTGACGGCAATGCTCGCCAGCAGCGCCTCGTCGGCCTTGATCTTCTCCGACAAGGTCACCTCTCGCTCCTTGGCGCCGTCCAGCGTCTGAGTCAGCGTCGCCAGCTTCAGCTCGAGATCCGCGTTGGAGTCCTTCACGGCGCTGAGCTCCTTGCCCCTCTCAGCGAGAAGACCTTGCAGCTCACCGTGGGCGGCAGCATCCTTCTCGCGCTCGCGCTTGAGCACGGCAAGCTCCTCGCTGCTCGTGCTGAGATTGGCCTCCAGCTGCGCCACTTTCGCCTCCAGCTCTTTCTTGGCGGCCTCAGCAGCCGCGGCAGCATCCCTTGCTTCCTTGAGAGCGCCGCCAATTGCTTGCTCGCGCGCGGCAAGCTCTTCCTCGTGGCTGTCAAGGTTGACCTTGCGCTGCGCCAAATCACCCTCCCGCGCAGATAGCCTCTCGGCAGCAAGCCGCTGCTGCTCTTCAACCTCAGCCTTCGCGAGGAGGAAGGCTTTCCTCTCCTCGGCGACTTGCTCCTGCTCCTCTGCCAGGCTCCGGAGAGTTTCCTGCCTGAGACCCCGGAGCTCCTCCGCGCGCTTCTCGATGTCAACTCCCGCCCTCGCGACAAGCGCTTCTCGGGAAGCCAACTTGACTTGTCGGGCGCGGTAGAGCGACATCAGGTTCAGCAGCAGCCGCTCCTCCTAGAGCTCATCGCTGCTGCTTCTTGGCGCGTCAACCAGCTTCAGCCCAGTAGAGGCAAGCACTTCTCCATCCAGGATTTCTCCTTCGACCGGCGCCCTGGAGCTTGACGCCCAGGGAAGCTTGATGAAGATACCATCGCCGGCCTTCAGGTAGGCGTCGGGCTGTGGCTCTTCGGAGCCTGGCTCTGCGGCAGCGGCGGGGGGATCGGCGGTCGGTGCAGCGCCTGGCGCTCCTGCGGCCTCGGGTCCGTCAGTGCGGTTGCCGGATCCCTCGCCGGCTTCTGCGGCGGCAGCCTTGGCGGCCTCTTCGCCGGCGGGTTCATCAACACCGGCCTCTCCTTCAGTGGACTCGGTTTCCATGGGCTCAATGGCGGATGGATCTGAGGAACGAAGAAGGGAGAGAAGTCAAGCAAATATGCAAAAAGAAAGTCAGAAGAAGAAAAACCCAAGGGCAAGTTTTTAGGCAAGTGGATTACCTGTGCTAGGGTCTGCAGTCGCGGTCTCAACCGCCGGAGGATCACTGGTGTCGTCCCTTGCCGGAGAACCGGCCCTTGCCGGAGAGTTCTCCCTTGCCGGAGAGCGCTCCCTTGCCGGGGAATCCTCCCTTGGCGGTGTAGTCGAAGCAGATGGCACTTCGGGAGCGACTTCCGGGCATTCCTGGTGAGGCTGCTCTGCTCCTACACAAATCTAACAATCAAGATATCAGCAAAGAAAGAGCAACCATGAGCGCCTGTCAGCAAGAAGTAAAACCATGTACTTACGCTGGGGGTTGCACTGGGGGCTGCTTTGGGGAGTAGTTGCCAGGTCCGTCAAGGTGGTCTCAGACACGCTGCCTGCGGACACGGTGGGATCATCTTCGATGACAATCACCGAGGCCTTGGCTCTCTTCGCCGCTCTCTGGGCCAGCGTCCTGAAAAGGAATGGATTCAGATCGAAGCAAGTCAGATACAGGACGAAAGCAACAAGATTGAAGAACTACGAGGACAGCAAGAAATCTTACTCTTCTTCTTCCTCGTCTGAGTTGAGCGCGGAAAGATCGAAGTCCGGCTCGCCTCCGGTGTGATGAGGTGGAGGAGTAGGCTCCCTTGCCCGCTTGGCAGGAGCAGCAGCGGTGGACCGGGAAGACCCCGCTCTAGTTGCCGCAGCGGCGTGAGGCGCTCCCGCGGCAATGGTGCTTGCCGCGGTAGAGCGTGTCGTGCGGCTCGGCGGCTGTTGACCCGTCTGCCGCCCCGCTATGTCCCCGGCCTTGCGGAGACGCCTTCTTGGTGCAGCCGGGGGCTCCACTCGCGGCAAGTTGTCTGAAGGTTCGGGCTCTTCCTTGCCGGGCTCGCTCGGCTCAGCTTCAGGGCCGGCAAGATCTTCCTCGCCGGCAAACTCCTTGCGCTCGGCAAGGCTTGCCGCCTCTGCTGCCTCTGTCTCCTCCTCGGTGAACCCGAACTCGCCCGCGGCAGCTGTTGCCGCAGCCTCTTCCGTCCTAGTGGCGATGCGCTGCAGCTCCGCGTCGGTAGTGTCACGGGTGAGGCTCTTCTGCTCATCGGCGCGGATCGGCACTTCCTCCAGGCTGTCGAAGAACGCCCGCACGACGTCATCCGCAAGCTCTTGCCAAGTTGGGGCGATTCCGTGCGAATCACACAACGGCATCATCGCGCGGATCCGGTCGAGTGAAGAATGGCGCAGAGTAGGGGTACCCTAGTGCCCCGAACTTGTGCACGGGCAGTTGCAGCACCCCGCGGCAAGGCTTGCCGGGCGACTGCCAAGGTCCTCCGTGGTGCCCTTGGATCCATTCAAGAACAAAGTATTCAAGCCAAGGAGACAAGGCCCCGGCAAGAGGAGCTTGCCGGGAAGGCCAACCAAGGCATCTCAAGGAACTTGCCGCAACGCACCACGCGTCCCGGCAAGGCCCGGTGAGCGACAAGCTTCCGGGCGCGACAAGACCACGACCGCGGCAAGATGCTTGCAGCGGCAAGCGGCCACTCTGTGCCCATGCTCCAGCGCATCCACCAACGTGTCGCCCTGGGGGCCTTTCCAGGCACGCGTGGTGGAAGGCTGTGCAGCTTGCGGTAAGCGGTGGCATGCGATGCTGACAAGATCGCCATCGTGGCAGGCAGTGGCGCCCCTGACGGTCCTTTTCTACACTGTTTGGGCGACACAGACGGGCATTTAATGCCCTTGTCCCCTGCCGTCGGGGTTAGGTAGAGTACACTGTGCAGGTAGCTGTACCAACCGCAACTCTTTTTACATTTTGACCCTTCTCTACATTGCCACCTGTCGGTGACCCCTTGAGCATATAAAAGGAGGCCCATGCGCAACGTAGAGAGGCTCCTGTCGGTGTACTAGAGTAGGGGTACCCTAGTACCCCGAACTTGTGCACGGGCAGTTACAGCACCCCGCGGCAAGGCTTGCCGGGCGACCGCCAAGGTCCTCCGTGGTCCCTTTGGAGCCATTCAAGAACAAAGTATTCAAGCCAAGGAGACAAGGCCCCGGCATGAGGAGCTTGCCGGGAAGGCCAACCAAGGCATCTCAAGGAACTTGCCGCGACGCACCACGCGTCCCGGCAAGGCCCGGTGAGCGACAAGCTTCCGGGCGCGACAAGACCACAACCGCGGCAAGACGCTTGCCGCGGCAAGCGGCCACCCCTTGCCCACGCTCCAGCGCATCCACCAACGTGTCGCCCTGGGGGCCTTTCCAGGCACGCGTAGCGGAAGGCTGTGCAGCTAGAGGTAAGCGGTGGCATGCGATGCTGACAAGATCGCCATCGTGGCAAGCGGTGGCGCCCCTGACGGTCCTTTTCTACACTGTTTGGGCGACACAGATGGGCATTTAATGCCCTTGTCCCCTGCCGTCAGGGTTAGGTAGAGTACACTGTGCAGGTAGCTGTACCAACCGCAACTCTTTTTACATTTTTACCCTTCTCTGCATTGCCACCTGTCGGTGACCCCTTGAGCATATAAAAGGAGGCCCATGCGCAACGTAGAGGGGGTTCGGATCATTTCAAAGACAGAAAAACACTTAGCTCTCTGGGGCAAGAACACAATACAATCAAACAAGCAGCAGTAGGAGTATTATCTCTCCGGAGAGCTCCGAAGCTGGGTAAACTGCTCGTGTGCTTCGCCTCGATCTGCTCTTCGTGCGACATCCGCCCCCTGCCGAACCGAAAGGGGCTCGGTCCGCCGGCCCCATAGGTGCTCGTGGATCAGTTTCCCCGACATCTTTGGCCAACATGAATGGATGTTGAGGATCGCGTTTGAACAGCTCCAGGAGCATCGCATCCAGCTCCAGGACGGTGAAGTTGAAATTGAGGCCCGGGTGCAACCTCATGATATCCGCCGAGTTCTTGAACTCCCAGGCGGGTCTCCCTCTCTCCTGTAGGGGGGCGATGCGGCGACGAAGGAAATATGCACCAACGGCGCCTACAGTGAGCCCGGCAAGCCTGAGGCGAAGGATTCGGGTGACGGCGATCTTCAGCCTGTCGTCTTCCGGGGCCACGTTGCTCCAGTCGTTGCCGCGTACTATTGGGGCTTGGCGCACAGCAGTAAACGGCTGCGGGTTCTCCTCGACGATCCAACACCACTCCGCTCTCCACTCCTCCCATTTGCTGCGTAGCTCTCCCTCCAGATAAGCTTCTTTCTTGCCGACTCTCGAGATCCAGGCGATTCCTCCGGCAAGGGGCTCTCCTCTCTCGACTCGAGGCATAAAGAAATGGCGGAAGAGGGCTACGTTTGGGTGGACTCCGACAAAGTTTTCGCACAGATGTGCGAAAACTGCCATGGTCAGAACGGCGTTGGGGGTGAAATCAAGGAGGCGGAGCCCGTAGGTGTTCATAATGTCGCAGAAGAATTCCGAGAAGGGCGGGCAGAGCCCGCAATAGAAGAACAGTGCGAAGAAGGGGTACCCGTTTGGAGCCAGCTCCGAAGCAGCGGCCGGGAGTACCCTCGTACATGGATGCGCTCGCGTCTCCGTCGACCAGAAGAGGTAATAGTACTCCCTCAGCTCCTTGGCGCCGAGCTGAGGGGGGAAGATGGCCCGCTCCTTTCGCAGCGCCGCGAGCCGCTGCGCCTCGGCCGACTTCATGCCCTTCCCCTTGTCGGCTTTCGGAGCCATGGCGGGGGTGGCGGGGGAGATCGACGGCGTTGGTGGTGCTAGTGGCGACGGGGGGCGGAGCGCTGCTCTTTCTGCTTCGAGAAGAAGGGGGGAGCGGCGGAGATTTTTGGAGTTGGAGCAACAAACGGCGAGATGGGCAAACTGCCCCTGTTTCCCCTGCTTATAAAGAGGGAGGGGCGGACGTTTTGCCCTTCCGAATAAAGAAACCACCCACGATCTCTCCCACGACGCCGCATTTGACGCGTGCCGTTGGGGAGGGCGCGGTGGATACAGAGTAAGATACGGCGTGCCCCAGGCCGCGCGTGTGCCCGTGCCCTGTTTTGGGCCTGGCCCAACAGCGCTCGGTACCGTGTGTGGCCCAGGCCCGGGGGCTCCTGTCGGTGTACTAGAGTAGGGGTACCCTAGTACCCCGAACTTGTGCACGGGCAGTTGCAGCACCCCGCGGCAAGGCTTGCCGGGCAACCGCCAAGGTCCTCCGTGGTCCCTTTGGAGCCATTCAAGAACAAAGTATTCAAGCCAAGGAGACAAGGCCCCGGCAAGAGGAGCTTGCCGGGAAGGCCAACCAAGGCATCTCAAGGAACTTGCCGCGACGCACCACGCGTCCCGGCAAGGCACGGTGAGCGACAAGCTTCCGGGCGCGACAAGACCACGACCGCGGCAAGACGCTTGCCGCGGCAAGCGGCCACTCTATGCCCACGCTCCAGCGCATCCACCAACGTGTCGCCCTGGGGGCCTTTCCAGGCACGCATGGCGGAAGGCTGTGCAGCTAGCGGTAAGTGGTGGCATGCGATGCTGACAAGATCGCCATCATGGCAGGCGGTGGCGCCCCTGACGGTCCTTTTCTACACTGTTTGGGCGACACAGACGGGCATTTAATGCCCTTGTCCCCTGCCGTCAGGGTTAGGTAGAGTACACTGTGCAGGTAGCTGTACCAAGCGCAACTCTTTTTACATTTTTACCCTTCTCTGCATTGCCACCTGTCGGTGACCCCTTGAGCATATAAAAGGAGGCCCATGCGCAACGTAGAGGGGGTTCGGGTCATTTCGAAGCCAGAAAAACACTTAGCTCTCTGGGGCAAGAACACAATACAATCAAACAAGCAGTAGTAGGAGTATTATCTCTCTGGAGAGCTCCGAAGCTAGGTAAACTGCTCGTGTGCTTCGCCTTGATCTGCTCTTCATGCGACCTCCGCCCCCCGCCGAACCAAAAGGGGCTCGGTCCGCCGGCCCCATAGGTGCTCGTGGATCAGTTTCCCCGACAGGAGGTGAGTGCTTGAAGGTATATCTTTAGATCTTGCAATCGAATCTTTTTGTTTCTTGTTTTATCACTAGTTTAGTTTATAAAATAAAACTCAAAAAATGGAATTGAGTTTGTCTCATACGCTTTTTTTAGTATCTTTCGTAAGTATGATGAAAAGGAAAATTGTGCTCAAGTGCTAGAAGAAGAAGTCTATAAAATATTTGGTACTAAATCTTTGAATGATGAGCATGATTGCAATGTTGTTAGTATGAACTCCATGAATATCCATAGTACTAATGATGATTGCACTAGTTATGATGAAAATGTCTCCTATAAGCATGTCAATTTTTGTGGAGTGCATTGGGTTTGCAAGTACACACCAAATAGGGAAAATAGATATTGCAAGAGGCATAAGCATTTAGAAACTAAATTGTTGCAAGAAAGGCTAGAGAAGAATGCTGAAAATTCACGTTTCCTTTGCCGTACTTGTGAACTTTGCAATGAACGTGGTCATTTACATCTCCGATGCAAATTATTTCATGATCGAATCGTGTCCAAAAATTGTGATGATTTGATTTCCTTTGCACATTATAATGAACTTAGTTGTCTTTTGGGTTATTAAGAAATGAAAGGTTTAACTAAGAATCTTCTAGAATTTGTTCTTAAGAAACTCTTTGATTTTGATCTAGAGAAGATTTATGTATTGTGCGGTGAATTGCATTGAAAATCCTTATATTGCCATTTACATAAAGAAAAGAAAGCAAATAGAAGATGAAGAAAACACTAATGAAAGGGAAGAGACTTCCCAATATCCTCCTATTATTTCTTATGATGAATCAAGTAACGAGGAGGAGCTTTCTATTCAACCAATCTCATCAATAAGGAGCTCAGAGAAGAAGGTTGAACCCACACATAATGTGAAGAAGAAAAAGAAAAGACGGAGCAGCAAAGGTAGAAAGGTATCTCTCCCAATTGATGTTGCTCTTACTACTCATTATGATGATGATAATTGCTATACTATTGGTGCTATCCATACTATTAATGATGAGAGTGATTATGCTCATGATATGAAAAGGCCCAAGCTTGGGGAAGCTATGTTTGATAAGGATGAAATATTTGAGAATATATTTTCTAAAATTAATGTTTGTCCCAAGCTTGGGGATGCTACGTTTAATGAAGATGATATTTTTAGCCTCCCAAGTTTTGATATGCAAAGTCGTTATGATGATAGCATTCCTCTTACCTATGATGATTATATTGATTAAAGTGGATTTGGAGAGGTCATGACTTTATTTAGTGATGATTCCACTATCTTGGAAGAGGTTTCAATCGATTATGATGAGAACAAAGTTGCTACTTATGATGATTATTGTGATGAAACTTATGCTATAAAAAGTAGTGATGATTATATTTATAAAACTTTTCATGATTATGATTACCATTTTTCTGAACTTTACTCTTTTAATGTGGAAACAATTTATAGTATTCGAGTTTCTTATGATACTCCCACTATTCCGAATGAGAAGAATTTTGCTTATGTGGAGAGTAGTAAATTTTCTATGCTTGTAGATCATGAAAAGAATGGTTTAGGTGCTGGTTATATTGTTGAATTAATTCATGATGCTACTGAAAATTATTATGAGGGAGGAACATATGCTTGTAGGAATTGCAATAATATCAAGTTTCCTCTCTATGTGTTGAAAATCTTGAAGCTATGTTTGTTTTACCTTCCTATGCTTGTTGATTATTGTTCTCATAAATTGTTTGCTCACAAAATCCCTATGCATAGGAAGAGGGTTAGACTTAAATGTTCTAGTCATATTCTTCATGATGCTCTCTTTATGTTTCAATTCTTATCTTTTATGTGAGCATCATTGAAATCATCATGCCTAGCTAGGGGCGTTAAATGATAGCGCTTGTTGGGAGGCAACCCAATTTTATTTTTGCTTCTAGCTTATTGTTACTGTTTAGTAATAAATAATTCATATATTCTCTGGTTATATGTGGTTTTATGTTTTAATTAGTGTTTGTGCCAAGTAGAACCTTTGGGAAGACTTGGGTGAAGTCTTGGTGATCTTGCTGTAAAAAACAGAAACTTTAGCACTCACGAGATTAGCTGCCATTTTCTACTGGAGAGTGATTTTAGGTTGATTATTTTTTAATATAATTAGTAGACAAATTCCTCAGGTCCATCAATTTATTTCATAATTTTTGGAGTTACATAAGTATTCGAATGATACATATTACTACAGACTGTTCTGTTTTTTTGACAGATTCTGTTTTCTATGTGTTGTTTGCTTGTTTTGACGAATCTATGAGTAGTGTCAGAGGGTATGAACTATATAGAAGTTGGAATACAGTAGATATTACACCAATATGAATTTATAATGAGTTCACAACAGTATCTAAGTGGTTGTTTTATTTTTTTATACTAACGGAGCTTACAAGTTTTGTGTTGAGTTTTGTGTTGTGAAGTTTTCAAGTTTTGGGTGAAGTTTCGATGGGCTATGGAATAAGGAGTGCCAAGAGCCTAAGATTGGGGATGCCCAAGACACCCCAAGGTAATATTCAAGGACAACCAAGAGCCTAAGCTTGGGGATGCCCCGGATGGCATCCCCTCTTTCGTCTTCGTTCATCGGTAACTTTACTTGGAGTTATATTTTTATTCAACACATGATATGTGTTTTACTTGGAGCATCATTTTATTTTATTAGTATTTGCTTTCTGTTATTTATAATAATGTTCTGCATCTATATTTTCAATAAAAATTTCAAGGATAGCCTTGACCATGCTTATTTTGCTAGTATACATGTTGCTGTTTGAAAACAGAAAGTTTACCGCTGTTGCAAAAATTCCCTAGAAAAGTCAGAGAATGATATAATATTGAAACTTTTTGCATATTGGGATATGATAAATCTTTTACAGTGAGGTATTTTTCTCATAATTTTTTGATTTAGGGAAGTATGATGAATCTTGCATTCTTTACAGACTATACTGTTTTGGCAGATTGCTGTTATGTTTGCATTGTTTGCATATGTTTGCTTGCTTAATGATTCTATTTGAGGATAGGAGTATTAAATATGAAGAGACATTTAGTATGCAATGTTGAATAATTTTTTTAGCGATTTGTTACAGTATAAAATGATAAGGCTTTTGCATTTGTTTATACTAACTTATCTCACGAGTTCTTGTTGAGTTTGGTGTGGATGAAGCTTTTTGAGATGTACGGAGGCCGTGATATAAAAGGAATTAAGGAGATACAAAAGCTCAAGCTTGGGGATGCCCAAGGCACCCCAAGATAATATTTCAAGAAGTCTCAAGCATCTAATCTTGGGGATGCCCCGTTAGGCATCCCACCTTTCTCCTTCAACAATTATCGGTTAGTATCGGTTGAATCTAAGTTTTTGCTTCTTCACATGAGTCGTGCTATCGTTGCAATGCTATTCTATTTTGTTTTGCTTGCTGTTTGAATAAAATACCAAGATCTGAAATTCTTAAATGAGAGAGAGTCTTCACATAGTTACATAATTATTTAACTACTCATTGATCTTCACTTATATTTTTTTCGAGTAGTTTGTCATTTACTCGTGTGCTTCACTTATATCCTATGAGTAAATGGTTGAATGAGTTGAATGTCATAAATATGATATTATATATGTCTCATTTGCTTATCCCATGGGGAGTAATGACTTCACATCTAAGAAGTAGAGGTTTTAAATTTATTGAAGGTTAGAAAGCATTGTATTGGTCATTTGAACAATTCATGAAAGAATATTGAAGGAACAGAGATTTCACATATAAATATACTATCCTATACATCTTTTATAATTGTGAGCACTCATTAAGTATGACATGCTAAAGAGTTGATGTTGGACAAGGAAGACAATGTAATGGGTTATGTTTTCTCACATCTCAGTTAAAGTATATTGTCATGGATCATTCAAACATGTTGAGCTTGCCTTTCCCCCTCATACTAGCCAAAATTTCTTACACCAAGTAGAGATACTACTTGTGCTTCCAAATATCCTTAAACCCAGTTTTTGCCATGAGAGTCCACCATACCTACCTATAGATTGAGTAAGATCCTTCAAGTAAGTTGTCACCGGTGCATGCAATAAAAATTGCTCTCTAAATATGTATGACTTGTTAGTGTGAAGTAAATAAGCTTTATACGATCTTGTTATGGAAGCAATAAAAGCGACGGACTGCATAATAAAGGTCCATATACAAGTGGCAATATAAAGTGACATTCTTTTGCATTAAGATTTTGTGCATCCAACCATAAAAGCGCATGACAACCTCTGCTTCCCTCTGTGAAGGGCCTATCTTTTACTTTATGTCTTTTACTTTATGCAAGAGTCTAGGTGATCTTCACCTTTCCCTTTTTCATTTTATCCTTTGGTAAGCACCTCGTGTTGGAAAGATCCTGATATATATATCCAATTGGATGTAAGTTAGCATGAACTATTGTTGTTGACATCACCCAAAGGTGGATACGTTGGGAGGCAACACAATAAGCCCCTATCTTTCTCAGTGTCCGATTAAAACTCCAAAACCATAAGTATTGCGTGAGTGTTAGCAATTGTGGAAGACTACATGATAGTTGAATATGTGGAGTTTGCTAAATCAAAGCTCTCACATAGACCCTTCCTGAAAATAAGAGGAATTGTAATTGTTTGATGATTGAGAATGAAGTTTGCTAGTTTTCAAGAAAGTTTATGGTCTATGTTTTAACATGTGAATAGCTTGTTACTTGATCTTGAGAAGTTTTATGAGATGAACTACTGTTATGACATATAATGATGCTAGAAAAGGTGATTGAAATTATCATTGATCAAACTTGTGCACCTGCTAGCATTCACACTTCATAAATTCTTTCTTTTATCATTTACCTACTCAAGGACGAGCAGGAATTAAGCTCGGGAATGCTGATACTCTCTCCAACGTATCTATAATTTATGAAGCATTCATGCTATTATATTATCTGTTTTGGATGTTTACAGGCTTTATTATACACTTTTATATTATTTTTGGGACTAACCTATTAACCAGAGGCTCAACCCATATTGTTGTTTTCTTGCCTATTTCAGTGTTTCGAAGAAAAGGAATATCAAACGGAGTCCAAATGGAATGAAACCTTCGGGAGCATTATTTTTGGAATGGATGTGATCCAGGAGACTTGGAGTTGAAGTCAAGGAAGCTTCAAGGTGGCCGCGAGGGTGGGGGCGCCCCCCCCCCTACTGGGCGTACCCCCTATCTCATGGGCCCCTCGAGCGTCCCCTGACCGACTTCTTTTGCCTATATAAGTCCATATACCCTAAAACCTTCGGCGAACACAATAGATCAGGA
Organism: Triticum dicoccoides; assembly: GCF_002162155.2. Lineage (NCBI taxonomy): Eukaryota > Viridiplantae > Streptophyta > Magnoliopsida > Poales > Poaceae > Triticum > Triticum dicoccoides. The sequence continues at coordinate 43,075,426 of NC_041387.1, read as the reverse complement.
GTTTCGCCGCCGCAAGCCTCTGTAGCCACCAAAAACCTCTGGGAGCTCGTTCCGGCACCCTGCCGGAGGGGGAACCCATCACTGGTGGCCACCTTCATCATCCTAGCGCTCTCCATGACGAGGAGGGAGTAGTTCACCCTCAGGGCTGAGGGTATGTACCAGTAGCTATGAGTTTGATCTCTCTCTCTCTCATGTTCTTGATTTGGCACGATCTTGATGTATCGCGAGCTTTGCTGTTATAGTTGGATCTTATGATGTTCTTCCCCCTCTACCCTCTTGTAATGGATTGAGTTTTCCCTTTGAAGTTATCTTATCGGATTGAGTCTTTAAGGATTTGAGAACACTTGATGCATGTCTTGCCATGCTTATCTGTGGTGACAATTGGATATTCACGTGATCCACTTGATGTATGTTTCGGTGATCAACTTGTGGATTCTGTGACCTTGGGAATCTATGCATAGGGGTTGGCACATGTTTTCGTCTTGACTCTCCGGTAGAAACTTTGGGGCACTCTTTGAAGTACTTTGTGTTGGTTGAATAGATGAATCTGAGATTGTGTGATGCCCATGGATACTTGAGGTGACAATGGAGTATCTAGGTGTCATTAGGGTTTTGGTTGATTTGTGTCTTATGGTGTTATTCTAGTATGAACTCTATGATAGATTGAACGGAAAGAATAGCTTCATGTTACTTTACTATGGACTCTTGAATAGATAGAACAGAAAGGATAACTTTGAGGTGGTTTCGTACCCTACCATAATCTCTTCGTTTGTTCTCTGCTATTAGTGTCTTTGGAGTGACTCTTTGTTGCATGTTGAGGGATAGTTATGTGATCCAATTATGTTATTATTGTTGAGAGAACTTGCACTAGTGAAAGTATGAACTTTAGGCCTTGTTTCCTAGCATTGAAATACCGTTTATGCTCACTTTTATCACTTGTTACCTTGCTGTTTTTATAATTTCAGATTACAAATACCCATATCTACTATCCATATTGCACTTGTATCACCATCTCTTCGCCGAACTAGTGCACCTATACAATTTGCCATTGTATTGGGTGTGTTGGGGACACAAGAGACTCTTTGTTATTTGGCTGCAGGGTTGCTTGAGAGAGACCATCTTGATCCTACGCCTCCCACGAATTGATAAACCTTAGGTCATCCACTTGAGGAAAATTTGCTACTGTCCTACAAACCTTTGCACTTGGAGGCCCAACAACGTCTACAAGAAGAAGGTTGTGTAGTAGACATCAATACACATAGGATTTTTATAAGAAGTTCTATAAGCCCATAATGCATCATCAAGTTTCTTGGACCAACTCTTTCTAGATCTATTAACAGTCTTTTGCAAAATCAATTTAATCTCTCTATTACACAATTCTACTTGACCACTAGACTGAGGATGATATGGAGATGCAATTCTATGATTAATATCATACTTAGCGAGCATTTTATGAATAGCACCATGAATAAAATTTGAACCACCATCAGTCATTAAATATCTAGGGACTCCAAACCTCAGAAAAATAACTTCGTTAAGCATCTTAATAGAAGTGTTATGATCAGCACTACTAGTTGGAATAGCTTCTACCCACTTAGGAATGTAATCAACAACAACTAAGATATGTGTATACCCTTTACAGGAAGGAAAATGTCCCATATAATCAAAGCCCCAAACATCAAATGGTTCAAGAATGTTGTGAATAATTCATAGGCATTTCTTGGCGTCTAGTAATATTGCCAATTCTTTGAAATGCATTGCGAGACAAGACAAACTTATGGGCATCCTTGAAAAGAGTAGGCGAATAAAAACAGGATTGCAATACCTTATGTGCAGTTCTATCTCGAGCGTGGTGTCCTCCGTAAGCCTCAGAATGACACTTGCATAGGATCTGTTCCTGTTCATGCTCAGGTACACAATGTCTGATAACACCATCTACTCCTTCTTTAGAAAGGTGCGGGTCATCCCAAAAGTAATGTCTTAAATCATAGAAAAATGTGTTCTTTTGCTGGTATGTGAAACTAGGTGGTATGAATTTAGCAACAATGCAATTAGCATAATCAGCATACCATGGAGGAGTACAAGACGCATTTATGATAGCTAATTGTTCATCAGGAAAGCTAACATCAATAGGTAGTGGGTCATCAAGAACATTTTCTAACCTAGACAAGTTGTCTGCAATGGGATTCTCAGCTCCCTTTTCTATCAATATTATGTAAATCAAATTTTTGTAGCAAGAGAGCCCATCTAATAAGTCTAGGTTTAGCATCTTTCTTTTCCATAAGATATTTAATAGTAGCATGATCAGTGTGAACAGTTACTTTGGAATCAACAATATAAGGTCTGAACTTATCACAAGCAAATAGAACTGCTAAAAATTCTTTTTCAGTAGTAGTATAATTTCTCCGGGCACTGTCTAGAGTTTTACTAGCATATTGGATAACATTTAATTTCTTATCAACTCTCTTTCCTAGTACAACAGCAACATCATAATCACTAGCATCACACATAATTTCAAAGGGTAAATTCCAATTAGATGGGAGAACAATAGGTGCAGAAATCAAGGCTTTCTTAAGTATTTCAAATGTTTGTACGCAATCATCATCAAAAACAAAAGGAACATCTTTTTGCAAGAGGTTAGTGAGAGGCCTAGAAATTTTAGAGAAGTCTTTAATAAACCTCCTATAGAAACTAGCATGACCAAGGAAACTTCTTATACCTTTGATATCTTTAGGACATGCCATCTTTTCAATAGCATGAAACTTTATATTTATCAACTTCAATGCCTCTTTCAGAAATTTTATGCCCCAAGACAATACCTTCATTAACCATAAAGTGGCACTTCTCCCAATTCAAGACAAGATTAGTTTCATCACATCTCTGAAAAACTCGATCAAGGTTGCTTAAGCAATCATCAAAAGAAGTTCCGTAAACGGAGAAATCATCCATGAAAACCTCAACAATCTTTTCACAAAAGTCAGAGAATATAGCAGTCATACATCTTTGAAAGGTAGCAGGTGCATTGCATAAACCAAAAGGCATACGTCTATAAGCAAAGGTACCGAAAGGGTACGTAAAAGTGGTCTTTTCCTGATCCTCTTTCGACACAGGTATTTGAGAGAGACCAGAATAACCATCTAGATAGCAAAAATGTGTATGTTCGGATAGTCTTTCTAGCATTTAATCAACGAAAGGTAGAGGGTAATGATCCATTTTAGTAGATTTATTTAATTTGCAGAAATCAGTTACCATTCTATAACCTGTAACAATTCTTTGTGGGATCAATTCATCCTTATCATTATGAACAACAGTAATACCTCCCTTCTTAGGGACACAATGAACGGGGCTTACCCACTGACTATCAACAATAGGATAATTTATACTTGCCTCTAGAAGTTTTAATATTTCATTTCTTACCACTTCTTTCATCTTAGGATTTAATCATCATTGATGATCAACAACTGGTTTAGCTCTTTATCCAGTTTTATTTTGTGCTGGCATAGAGTCGAGCAAATGCCCTTAAGATCATCAAGAGTATATCCAATGGCAACATGATGCTTCTTTAGAGTTTTCAATAATATTTCTTCTTCATGCTCTGAAAGTTTAGTGCTAATAATAACAGGATATATCTTCTTTTCATCAAGATAGGCATATTTAAGAGTATCAGGTAATTGTTTAAGCTCAAACACGGGATCACCATTGGGTGGAGGAGGATCTCCAAGAATTTCAACAGGCAAATTGTGTTTCAAAATAGGTCATTTCTTAAGCAATACGTCATCTATTTCCCTTGTTTCATTCATAAACATATCATTGTCATGGTCTAGCAAATATTGTTCAAATGGATCATTAGGAGGAACGGCAACAGAAGCAAGACCAATAATTTCATCTTTACTAGGCAATTCTTTATCATGGGGTTGTCTACAAAATTTAGCAAAATTAAAATCATGAGACATATCCCCTAAACCAACAGTAACAATATCCTTTTCGCAGTCTATCGTAGCATTAACCGTATTCAAGAAGGATCTACCAAATATAATGGGACAGAAGTCATCTTGTGGGGAACCAAGAACAAGAAAATCAGTAGGATATTTAATTTTCCCACACAGACTTCAACATCTCTAACAATCCCAATTGGTGAAATAGTGTCTCTATTGGCAAGCTTAATAGTAACATCAATATCTTCTATCTTAGCAGGTGCAATGTCATGCATAATTTCTTTGTATAAGGAATGAGGTATTGCACTCACACTAGCACCCTTATCACATAAGCCATGATAACCATGATCTTCTATTTTAACAAAAACAATAGGCATGCCAACAACAGGTATATGTTTATTTTTAGTATCGGGTTTAGCAATTCTAACAGCTTCATCACAGAAATAATAACATGCCCATCAATATTATCGACCAAGAGATGTTTGACCATAGCAATACTAGGTTCAACTTTAATTTGCTCAGGGGGTGTAGGTGTTCTAGCATTACTCTTACGAACCACAGTTGAAGCTTTAGCATGATCCTTTATTCTAATAGGAAAAGGTGGTTTCTCAATATAAGCGGTAGGAACAATAGGATCAACATTATAAGTAATAGTTTTTTCTTCAACTTTAATAGGTTCTACTACTTTCACTTCAATGGTAGGATGATATCTAAACCACTTCTCCTTAGGGAGATCAACATGAGTAGCAAAAGATTCACGAAAAGAAGCTACTATTTCAGAGTCAAGTCCATATTTAGTGCTAAATTCACGAAAAGCATCGATATCTATAAAATATTTAACACAATCAAACTTAGGGGTTATACCTGACTCTTTACCTTCGTCGAGTTCCCAATCTTCAGAGTTGCGTTTAATTCTTTCCAATAAATCCCATTTGAATTCAATTGTCTTCATCATAAAAAAACCAATACAAGAAGTATCGACCATGGAGCGATCATTATGAGAAAGCCAAGCATAAATTTTTTGAATAATAATTTCTCTTGGGAGCTCATGATTGGGGCATGAATATAACATTGACTTAAGCCTCTCCCAAGCTTGAGTGATACTTTCTCCTTCACACGGCCAAAAATTATATATATAATTACGATCATGATGAACCAGATGCATAGGATAAAACTTCTGATGAAATTCCAGTTTCAGTCGGTTGTAGTTCCATGATCCAATATCATCACATAGCCTATACCATGTCAATGCCTTTCCCTTAAAAGATAAAGGGAAGACCTTCTTCTTGACAACATCCTCGGTCATACCTGCAAGCCTAAATAATCCACAAACTTCATCCACGTAGATTAGGTGCATATCGGGATGAAATGTTCCTTCTCTTGTATAGGTATTAGCTAGCAGTTTCTCTATCATACCCAAAGGAATTTTAAAGTAAATATTTTTAGTAGGTTCAGTATGTTGAGGAGAAACTCTTTGTTCTTCTGGTCGGGGTGAAGATACCCCAAACAAGCCCCTCAAAGGATTATTTTCCATAGTAACAAGTGACAGTAAATTTCAGCACACTATATAAATGTTTCCTTACCACATTCCACTTACCAAAGGCGCTTCACTCCCCGGCAACGGAGTCAGAAAAGAGTCTTGATAACCCACAAGTATAGGGGATCTTCGTAGTCCTTTCGATAAGTAAGAGTGTCGAACCCAACAAGGAGCAGAAGGAAATGACAAGCGGTTTTCAGTAAGGTATGCTCTGCAAGCACTGAAATTATCGGTAACAGATAGTTTTGTGATAAGGTAATTTGTAATGAGTGACAAGTAAAAAAAGTAAGAAGGTGCAGCAAGGTGGCCTAATCCTTTTTGTAGAAAAGGACAAGCCTAGACAAACTCTTATATATATAAAGCACAGCGCTCCCGAGGACACATGGGAATTATCGTCAAGCTAGTTTTCATCATGCTCATATGATTCGCGTTCGTTACTTTGATAATTTGATATGTGGGTGGACAGGTGCTTGGGTGCTGTCCTTACATGGAAAAGCCTCACACTTATGATTAACTCCTCTCGCAAGCATCCGCAACTACTAAAGAAGAATTAAGGTAAACCTAACCATAGCATGAAACATATGGATCCAAATCAGCCCCTTACGAAGCAACGCATAAACTAGGGTTTTAGCTTCTATCACTCAGCAACCCATTATCTGCTTATTACCTTCCAATGCCTTCCCCTAGGCCCAAATCATGGTGAAGTGTCATGTAGTCGACGTTCACATAACACCACTAGAGGAGAGACAACATACATCTCATCAAAATATCGAACGGATACCAAATTCACATGATTACTTATAACAAGACTTCTCCCATGTCCTCAGGAACAAATGTAACCACTCACAAAGCATATTCATGTTCATAATCAGAGGGGTATTAATAAGTATTAAGGATCTGAACATATGATCTTCCACCGAATAAACCAACTAGCATAAACTACAAGGAGTAATCAACACTACTAGCAACCCACAGGTACCAATCTGAGGTTTTGAGACAAAGATCGGATACAAAAGATGAACTAGGATTTGAGAGGAGATGGTGCTGGTGAAGATGTTGATGGAGATTGACCCCCTCTCAATGAAAGGATCGATGGTGATGACAATGGCAACGATTTCCCCTTCCTGGAGGGATGTTTCCCCGGCAAAATAGCTCCGCTGGAGCCCTAGATTGGTCTTGCCCAGGTTCCGCCTCGAGACGGCGGGGCTTCATCCTAAAAGCTTCTCTATGATTTTTTTTTCTAGGGCAAAAGATACCATATAGAAGAAGATGGACGTCGGGGGCCTGCCAGGGGGCCCACGATGCAGGGGGCGCACCCGGGGGGTAGGGTGCGCCCTCTACCCTCGTGGATGACTGGTGGACCCCCTCTGGTGCTTTCTTTGCCCAATATTTTTAATATATTCCAAAACTGATCTCCGTGAAGTTTCAGGACTTTTGGAGTTGTGCATAATAGATCTCTAATATTTGCTCCCTTTCTAGTCCAAAACTCCAGCTGCCGGCATTCTCCCTCTTCATGTAAACCTTATAAAATAAGAGAGAAAAGGCATATGTATTGTGATATAGCGTGTAATAACAGCCCGTAATGCAATAAATATTGATATAAAAGCATGATGCAAAATGGACGTACCATATAACAGCATGGAACAATAAAAAATTATAGATACGTTGGAGACATATCAGCATCCCCAAGCTTAATTGATGCTCATCCTCGAGTAGGTAAATGATAGAAAAACAAAAAAATTGATGTGGAATGGTGCCTAACATGTTCATCACATTTCTTTTCTTTATAGCATGGACATTTGGACTTTTATATGATTCAAAGCAATAGTCTAGTTTTGACATGAAGACTTTAATACTCAAGCATACCAACAAGCAACCATGTATTTCAAAATGTCAACACTAAAGCAAGTTATTCCTAGCCCATTATGCTCAACCATTGATCCATTCATGAAACACACTCAAATATTAGCTACACCCAATGCTCAAATACGATCATAGTGCCCCTTAGCTGGTGCTTTATAGGAGAATATGGAGACTCAAATTCAAAATAAAAATTACATAAGTAAAAGAAAGGCCCTTCGCCGAGGGAAGTAGGGATTTGTAGAGGTGCCAGAGCTCAAAGCTTAAATTGAGAGATAAAAACATTTTTGAGAGGCGTACTTTTCCCACCAACAAAAATGACTTAGAGCTCCCAACACTTTCCATGCTAGATACATCATAGGCGGTTCCCAAACAGAAAATAAAGTTTATTCCTTTTTCCACCATTACTTTCACTTTCTATGGCTAGCCAAATCCACGGTTGCCCTCCATACCAACACTTTCCAAGGAATTTATTATTTGACAACAGAAAGTAAATTCATTTTCATTTCGGGACTGGGCATCCCTAATACCTTTGCCATACTATCGTGCAATGACAAATGAATAAACAATCATCGTGAGAATAACACATCTAGCATGGAAAATATCGGCCACCCTTCACCGCCTCACGAGCGGTAGAGCACACAAAAGAGAAAATTATTTTGAAAATTAGAGATGGCACATACAAATTTGCTTAGAACGGCATGGAAATACTGCATATAGGTAGGTATAGTGGACTCATAAGGCAAAACTGGTTTCAAGGCACTAGTACGTGTCGGTGTTATACAAGCGGTTTTTAACCCCTTTCCACGATGGTATTTGGAACCGTCGCCAAGTGAGTGTGGGCGCTAAGGGGGTCCTTCCCACACGACCCAGAAACCGTCGGGGATAAGCCCTCCTGGCACATAGGCTGGGGCAAAATGAGCTCGTGTGTGATCATACGAGGCATCGAAACCCAATTATTTATGTTCGTATGTACATCCCACACGGTGAATCCCACAAAACATTTCCTTTCGTATGTATATCACACACAGTCACTCCAAGGAGTATGTTTCCGTTCTTATGTACATCCCACACAGTGAATCCAGGGAAGACGTTTCCGTTCGTATGTAGATCCCAAATAGTCAATCGAGAGAAAACATTTCCATTCGTATGTACATTCCAAAAGATTAGGCCGCTATAGTCATTTGAAAAAGGTGGACATCAACATTTAATCTGCCAATATGTTTATAATAGGTACATTACCGCACAAGGTTCAAGAATGTAAAATGTGTGCGGTGCCTATACTAACTCCAATGTGTACATTTTCGTAACTATGTGCAATTGGTATTCCTATCACACACGCACACTGGTTTGATACATTTTCCGTATTACCATGAATCGCACACGCATATGAGACGAACCCGTGTGTGGGTCCGAAGGGCATCGCAAACATTTCACGTCAAAGAACCATCTATTTTCTTTTTTCATCCACGCTGTTTTCTTTCTAACTGTGTGTACATTATTTTATTCGCTCATGTACAATTTTTTTGGCTGTAATTTATTATTCAAATTGGAATTTTGAAATATGAAACGTGCAATTCAAATTCTCAGCACAATGGTTCAACAACAAATAAATAAATAAAATTGTCAGTACAATATGTTTAGTAATTACAGGATTAGACAGCAATTAACTATGATGAACCACAATATTTACAGGCGGTAAAGGTGAAGAGACAAGTATAAATCATCTTGACTCCCGATGTTGTTCAAGAAGCGGAATGCCCATAATGTGCCTTCCTGCATGCCATAGGCACGAACAACTTTTGTCCAACCCCTTGTGACGATCGCCCGCTCATCCTTCACCGCCTTCAGGAAGACTTGTAGAGCATTATCATGGTAGCATGAATTATATACTTTAACCTTAGTTACCTCCACTCCGGTCATGTAGTTTGCAAGGTAATCATCAGTAAATAGCTTCGGAAACCACTCAAAAGAGAAAAATATTAGATCATGAGGTCTAATAGAGTAACTTGTTGTGGGGAGGGGAAAAGCCAACAGATTACTTACCATCCTAAAGTTCACTGATGTCTTGGACAAAGTGTAAATAAAGAGCTTAATTCCCATCACCCGTTTCTTTCGCCTAACAATCTTTCTTAGTTTCCTCACTTGACGCTTGTTCATGAATATCTCATTGCCCATACACAAAAGGGATCGAAGTGTGGATCAGTACCGCTCATATACGTACCTAGAAGCAACCAGTAAATGTTAGAAGCTAAATGAGATTGCACAAATGATGTAAAATACAACTACCTACATTCCTAAGTACAAGTATTTTTAGAGATTTCAGTATGAACTACATACGGATGTATATAGAGTTATAGATGTAGTTTAGATTAGAATCTAGATTCACTCATTTTGCTCCTTATGTAGTCTATATTGGCATCTCTAAAAAATACTTCAGTTTAGGAATAGATGGTGTATAAGACATGGGATGCAGCTAACCACGCCGGCAAACAATAGCATACCCCATTGTAGCCCTGTGTAAGTACATGGAAAGCCAATGTTAACTACAACAGGGTTAACATCCACCAAAAATAGCAAATGGTAATAAAACGGCAGCATCTGTAGTGATATCTTCATTGCGAAAGAGTAGCACGGTAGCAAAGGGACGGATTAAAAAATGGATACAACTGTTAATTGCAACATGCTTAACATCATCCTAATTCAAGTTTTGTAAGATTGTAGCCATTAAAATACAACTGATTAAAAATGGATACAACTATTAATTGCAACAAGCTTAATGGCCATTGAAACTGGTACTGATAAAAATGCAATTGGCAGAGTTAAACATCACAAGGCAGGTGTTGCCAGAGCAGATAATGGACCAGTTGTCTATAAAAAGGTATTAATTGCAAAACATAGCCATTAATTGCAACTGGTATTGGTAAGATTGAGCTGGTGATTTCATACCTCATAAGTCCTGAGAGGTAGTTGCTGGGGCACTTCATCTTAGCCAGAGCCCACCCAAAGTCAGCGGCAGCAGAGGCGAGCTCTTCCTCTGAGTCGAAGCATGGATCAGTGCCCCCGACATGTGTACCTACAAGAAGCAAATAAATGTTAGAAGCCAAACTGCAGTTGCACAAATGATGTATACTGTAAGACATGGGATGCAGCTAACCTCGACGGCAAACAACAGCATCGCCCGTTATGGGCCTGCGTAACTACATGGATAGGAATGTTAATTACTACAGGGTTAGCATCCACCAAAAATAGCAAATGGGTAGCATCTCTAGTATTTATTCATTGCAGAGAGTAGCATGGTAGCAAAGTTTGTTACTAGTATTGGTGAAATTGAATTGAACAGTTAATACTTGGACATCACATAGTGTGCAGTACTAAAACAAACAAGGCACGAACATGCTTAATACATCAACCGTACAAAACATAGCCATTGCAAGTGCTATTGGTAAGATTTAGCTGGTCAGATCATAAGTCCTGGAGGTAGTTGCCGGGGCACTTCTTCTGGGCTAGAGCCTGCACCATGTCGATGGCGGCGGAGGCGAGTTGTTCCTCCGGGTCAACACGCACAGCGGCCACCGCGCCATGGACTGCCACCAGCTCCTCAACCTCCACGCGATATGTGGTTGGACTTGCGTGGCGATGCTCTAGAGGTAGGGACGATGGGGATTTGGAAGCATGAGGATGTTTCGCAGGTGCCATTTAAGCAATCAGGACGGGGCAGTGATAGAGATCGGTGGGTTACCTGACTAGATCCGAGCAGAACGTAGATGTGGTTGAAGCTGTGGTTGTGGCGGAGGCGGTTTGATCTGTCGGTAGGGGGAGGTGCGGGGGGGAGTGGGGTTGGGGAGATACTGAGGAAATTTGATGGGTGGGGATGTGGTTGGAGGAATAAATTCTGAAATCACGCACCTAATGAAAATTTCGCTGTGAAACTTGAAACTTGGGCGAGAAAAACACACAACGGAGATGAAGCACGTAAAATACTCATGTGCGAGAAAACAGAAAATTGGTAGTTCCCGTCTCTAAAAAAATGTGCCTAATGAAAATTTTGCTGCGAAACTTGAAACTTGGGCGGGGGAAACACACAACGGAGACGAAGCGCGTAAAATAATCATGTGCGAGAAAACAGAAAAATGGCAGTTCCCGTCTCCAAAAAATGTACACGTGCAGTCGATTTTTTCAGTCAATGGTATGCCTGGTTTATTAGGAACCATCGCACAGGTAACAGACTTATGGATCATTAACTCAAAAAACGGACACGGGTACGACATAGAAACCGTGTGTTTTGTGATCTTCTAATGATTAACGCAAAAAAGCGCACACGGTCACCATGCTAATCAACGCTCAAAGCCCTCAAAGGATGCTCTTACCGACATTGTACGTTAATACTACAAACTTAAAGTAATATTCATAATTTGCTCTAATACTACAAACTTAAACTACTTCTCGCATGCTGCCATTGGGGCATGCTGGCCAGACGTTGTCGTTCTCCTTCTCGGCCTTGTAGGCGGCAGCCACCCGTGCTTCGATCTCAGCCAAGCTCTCTTCATCATGGTGTGCGGCCTCTTCTTTCTTGCGGCGGCGGGACTCTTCTTGACTGCATACTGCCTTTTCCGATCCTCCTGTGCGGCTTTAGCCGCCTCTAGATCCACCGCCCATTCGGCCATGGCAGGCTCAAAGTCCGCCCACGTAACTGTGTGGCAACCGGTGGCGATGAACTCGGCGCGGCGTGATGGCATCGCTTCCTTACCATGTGCGCAGTCGCGGGCGGCGAGGAACGCGACGCAACGGGATGCCATCGCTTCCTTACCAGTTAGTGTGAGCCACGGTACCATGAACGACGCTTGGAGAGAGCTCTGGGACGGAGGGGCCGGGCAGCCAGACAGTGCGGTGGTTTTTAAGAGCTCAACGACAAATGACAAAGGAAATTTGGCTTCCCTTACAATTTTTCTTGTTCATTATCGCACACAGTTCATCTCGGTCGCTTCCAGAAATAGTGAGCGCTGAGGCTATTGTGTGTTGCGTTATGATTGGCCGGAACCTCAGCCACGCGGATCGGTGCATCGTAGGATGCGCCGTGATCGAACAACAATCCACGTCCCTCACATCACATCCGTGCTGCTGTAGCTGGATTGGAATTATATGCGCCAAATGCCTAGAAAATGCACATAATCACTTAAATAGGGTAAATGAGCCCGGAAAAATGCCAAATTTGAACACGGTGATTTGCAGGGTGTATGTTCTTCGTAGAAAAAAACTCCAGGGCAAAGAACAAAGAAAATTTGGATTCCCCTTCAATTTTCGTGATTTCCCTCTCGAAAGCATGGAACTTCCCCGGTGATGGTTCGATTTATGAAAGGCGTGTATGACGACATAAACCAAACCTTCTCAAATTTTCACCAGGGTATGGTGAGGTCATACCATGTCACCATGCCAGGCGTCATGTTTTTCAATCATTTATTTCATTTTTTCTATAGTTGAAAACCCAATAAACAAACGTTTGTGGCTGACTATTGCCACACATTTCATCGAAATATCTGTCCATTCCTTGTAAAAGACATGAGAATTTACTAAATGGCACGAGCATCATTTTCCAGACCGTTTTTGTGCACCATTTCATGCACCGATTGTTTGAACTTGAATTATGTGCATTAATGCCTAGAAAATGCACATAATCCCCTAAATAAGGTAAATGAACTCGGGAAAGTGTCAAATTTGAATGTGGTGATTTGCAAGGTGTATGTTCATCTTAGAAAAAAACTCATGAACAAAGGACAAAGGAAATTTGAATGCCCCTTCAATCTTGGTGATTTCCCTCTCAAAACCATGAAACTTCCAGGGTGATAGTTCCATTTATGAAACGCGTGCATGACGACATAAGGATAACATTCTCAAATTTTTACCAGGACATGGTGAGGCCATACCATGGCACCACGCCAGGCGTCATATTTTTCAAGCATTTATTCACGTTTTGTATAGTTGTTACCCAGTACACGACGCATTTATGGTTGACTATTGCCACATATTTCCTTGAAATATCTGTCCATTCCTTGTAAAAGGCATGAAAATTTACTAAATGGCACGAGGGTGGTTTTCCAGACCGTTCTTGTCCCATGCAAGAAATGGGAATGAAACTCAAACATCTGGGCGTCGTGGCTTGGCCGGGAAGATTGAGAAACTTGGTTTCTTAATTCATGTAAATCCAAAACATGCCTGAAAATCATGAAACTTTGCATGGTTTCATGACACGACACCAACATGCTGCGGCAATTTTTTGGGCCGAATTGGGACAAACTTTGGTATATGCTGCTTGCAAACCGGAGCTTCTCTCAAGAAGGCTCGTGGCTCCAAGAGGGAATGTGTCACCTCCGTGCGCGAAACGACATACGTACACTACCTTCTCCCGCCTTAATTTGTTTACACAGGCAGATTAGACCAAATATAAGTATCGTGCTAAATTTTGGAATTATTTCGGGTTCGTTTGGCCTTTTTTATACATTAATTTAATTGATGGGCATTTAACATGCATAATTCAAATTTAAACTACAAGCGCATGCTCCAGTGCACCAAAGTTGGTTGAAAAATCACATGTGTGTCCTAGGGTGAATTTCTAGGTCCCATGCAAGAAATAAGAATGAAATTCAAACATATGGGCGTCGTGGCTCGGCCAGAAAGATTGAGAAACTTGGTTTTTTAATTCATGTAAATCCAAAACACACCTGAAAATCATGAAACTTGGCATGGTGTCATGACATGGCACCAACAATGTTGCAGTAATTTTTTTTGGCCAAATTGGGACAAGCTTTGGTATAAGCTGCTTGCAAACCGGAGCTTCTCTCAAGAAGGCTCATGGTTCTGAGAGGGAACGTGTCACCTCCGTGTGTGAAACGACATATGTACGTTGCCTTCTCCCGCCTTAATTTGTTTACACGGGCTGATTACACCAAATAGAAGTATCATGCTAAATTTTGGAATTATTCCGGGTTCGTTTGGCCTTTTTTATATATTAGTTGAATTTTTGGGCATTTAATTTGCATAATTCAAATTTGAACTAAAAGCACAAGCTCCAGTGCACAAAAGTTGTTTGAAAAATCACATGTGTGTCCTTGGGTGAATTTCTAGGTCCCATGCAAGAAATGGGAATGAAATTCAAACATCTGGGCGTCGTGGCTTGGCTGGAAAGATTGACAAACTTGGTTTTTTAATTCATGTAAATCCAAAACACGCCTGAAAATCATGAAACTTGGCATGGTGTCATGAACTGGCACCAACATGCCGTGGTAAATTTTTTGGCCGAATTGGGACAAGCTTTGCTATAAGCTGTTTGCAAACCGGAGCTTCTCTCAAGAAGGCTGGTGGTTTTGAGAGGGAACATGTCACCCCCGTGTGTGAAACGACATACATACACTGCCTTCTCCCGCCTTAATTTGTTTACACATGCAGATTATACCAAATAGAAGTATCCTGCTAAATTTTGGAATTATTCCGGGTTCGTTTGGCCTTTTTATACATTAATTGAATTTCTGGGCATTTAATGTGCATAATTCAAATTTGAACTACAAGCACATGCTCCAATGCACCAAAGTTGGTTGAAAAATCACATGTGTGTCCTTGGGTGAATTTCTAGGTCCCATGCAAGAAATGGGAATGAAATTCAAACATCTGGGCGTCGTGGCTTGGCCGGAAAGATTGACAAACTTGGTTTTTTAATTCATGTAAATCTAAAACACGCCTGAAAATCAAGAAACTTGGCATGGTGTCATCAACTGGCACCAACATGCCGCGGTAAATTTTTTGGCTGAATTGGGACAAGCTTTGCTATAAGCTGTTTGCAAACCGGAGCTTCTCTCAAGAAGGCTGGTGGTTCTGAGAGGGAACGTGTCACCCCCGTGTGTGAAACGACATACGTACACTGCCTTCTCCCGCCTTAATTTGTTTACACATGCAGATTATACCAAATAGAAGTATCCTGCTAAATTTTGGAATTATTCCGGGTTCGTTTGGCCTTTTTATACATTAATTGAATTTTTGGGCATTTAATGTGCATAATTCAAATTTGAACTACAAGCACATGCTCCAATGCACCAAAGTTGGTTGAAAAATCACATGTGTGTCCTTGGGTGAATTTCTAGGTCCCATGCAACAAATGAGAATGAAATTCAAACATCTGGGCGTCGGGCTCGGTCAGAAAGATTGAGAAACTTCTTTTTTTAATTCCTGTAAATCCAAAACACGCATGAAAATCATGAAACTTGGCATGGTGTCATGACATGGCACCAACATGCTGTGATAATTTTTTTGTCCGATTTGCGAAGGTGCACACATTAAAAATCGGAAAAGTTATTTTGGAACAAGTGTCGTCATGTTACAAATCGAAAACACAACTATTATTGAAACCATGGGCGCTCTACTTACTGATTACATGCCGCCACGCATCCCTTTTTTTATTGGCCAGGAGGTGCCATGCGGGGTATCTATTTGAGTACGGGAGGCGTGCAATCAGACCCCTGCGCGTGCTCATTAGGAGGAGAGCCCTTAGACCTCTATCCGCCATGCACCTCCCTCCCAACGTCTCCATTAATGGCACCCGAGCCCCTATTTCACGGCGTGGGTATGTCTCAATTGACTAAGATTTAAGAGACAAAAGTGAAAATCTGAAAGAAAGTTTTGCACAGATCTTGATGTAAGATCCGACGGACCTATATAGCATCGACTGCGACTTATAGCAAGCATGATGAATATAAGGACGATGACAGTGGATAATATTTTCTTACATATCTAGGAAGATAACTTTAAAAGCCACATCCGGCTACGCCCGAAATACACAAGGGCAAAAGAAGAAGGAAGACGCATACAACAATCTGGCTCGCTGATCTCTACTTTCTTGATGTGCTGCAAGTCGCGGAGACTAGCTCTCGCCGCGAGCGGCGATGATCTCTTTCATCAGTTTCATGTCCTTAATACGTTGCTCGGAAGCAACCGCAGATTCCTCCACCAGCCTTTCGCGCTCGACGTGGAGCATGGCATTCTCGTCCATAAGTTTCTTGACGATGACGCTCATCCTCTTCAACAAGGCAGCGGTCTCCTCCGCCTACTCCGTCCTTCCGACGATCTTCACCCTCAGCAGGTCGCGGTCGTCCTGGAGTTGTTCAAATGAGGCATTCAACTCGTCCTGCAGCTTCATCCAGCCGGAGATATGATCCATTTGTCTATGGACGATCGCATGCATGCGTCTGTAAGAGTCCTCGCCTGCCTGTGAGAGGTTTTCCCAGGCCACCGCAGTGCGGGAGGACATCTCTAGTGCATTCGCGGCGCGGCAAGACATCTTTGCTACTTCCGCGGTGCAACCGGACCAGTCTACTGCATTGACGGCGCGGCAGGACCTCTGTGCTGCTTCAGCGGTGCGGCGAGACCTCTGTGCTGCTTTGGCGGCGCGGCGGGACATGTCGGCTGCTTTCGCGGCTAAGCGGGACATCTCTCGTGCTTCCGCTTCCATGCTCACCTCTCCATGGTAGTAATCTCTTGACCGAGAACTCAATCTGGCCATGGCAGAAGGAAGAGAACGATGCCGAATGACTTGTTTGCTTTTGTGGATGAGGAGTTGAGGAAGGAATGTGCAGTAATCTTGGCATAGTACAGTATTTAAAACCGAGTACTAATACGCTCCTTAGTGGGAAACCGTTTAGGTTTTGATCAGTGTGAACAGGTTTGCAATTTGGAAGGTGACAGGACGCGGGCTCAAAACTTATTGACAGTTCTATAATTTCTAAGTGCGGCACTATTCCCGTACAGCGTAACGTGGGCACGCTTTCTCGGCCGCATACGTGGCGTTTGGTGCACCGCAATAGGCAATGTCAGCACACGTCTTGTTCCAAGAACCATGCTCGCTCGTTATTACCATCGTGCATGCTTCTTTTAATTAGAATGTGTGCCTGTCTAGCGCACACACGTTGATCTGTCTAACTGTTTCTGTTTGTTGTGGCTAATCGGAAACAGTTCATCTGTGTGAAGTGTATGCCATCAATTGCACACACCTTTAATCTAGCTGACCGTTTCTGTTCTGTTTCCTAATCACAAACAGTTAATCCTTCTACAGTGTATGCCCTCAATCTCACACACCTTTATCTAGCTGTCCGCTTCTGTTGTTCCGTCTCATCACAAACATTTAATCCGAGTGAACCGTATGTTGTGTATCGCACACGCCTTCATCTGGCTGCCCGTTTTTTTGTTCCTCCTTATCACAAATAGTTCATTGAACTAAATCGTATGCCATGCATCACACACGCAACTAAAATCTGAACAGTGTTTGATGCATCCGTCATCGCAAACGTTTTGCACATTTTTCACGGTTCTCTTACACCACCTTTTGCGATTATTGCATCGCACACAGTTTCTCGAAGGGTCTCTGATCGTAGTGTCACATTAGCAGCATCCTGCAGTAGTGAGGGTTTTGGATGCACAAGCAGTGATCATACTTAGTGCAAAATGAAGGCTAGCAAAAAGATTGAGAAGCAATCAACCAAAAAGCAAAAAAATCTCATTCCCAAGCATTAAGCATAAGTAACACCGAATAATGCACCATAAGTAGGATATAAATTTCATTTCATAACTATTGACTTTCGTGCTTGCATAGGGAATCACAAACCTTAACATCAAAATTCTTACTAAAGCATAATTACTCATCAACATGACTCACATATCATATCGTCATATCTCAAAACCATTCCAATGATCCTCATGAAAGTTTTTATTATATCCTCCTTGGATATCTATCACTTTGGGACTATTTTCATATGTTGCTTTTGATAAGCTCAAACAAATTTAAGTGACGAACATGTGCATAATTTTTTCTTTCCCTCAAAATAATCTAAGTGAAGCAAGAGAGAATTTCTGAAAATTTTACTAACTCCCAAATAAATCTAAGTGAAGCATGAGAGCATTTCTTCAAAAATAACAATGCACACCGTGCTCAAAAAGATATAAGTGAAGCACTAGAGCAAATCGATGGCTCTAAAAATTTAAGTGAAGCATAGGAGCTATCATAACATAATTATTGGCCCTCTCAAAAGGTTGTGTTCAGCAAGGATTCAACACTTAAAACACAAAGCAAAAGAAGCAAAGACTCATATCATACAAGACGCTCCAAGCAAAACTCATAATATGTGCGAACAAAAATATAGCTTCAAGTAAAATACTGATAGTTGTTAGAAGAAAGCGGGGATGCCACTCGGGGGCATCCCCAAGCTTAGTTGCTTTATACTTCTTGAATATTATCTTGTGGTGCCTCGGGCATCCCCAGGCTTAGCCTTTTGCTAATCCTTATTCCTTCATCCATCGTAAGATCACCCCAAACTTGAAAACTTCAATCACACAAAACTCAACAAAACCTTCGTGAGATCCATTAGTATAAGAAAGCAAACCACTACTATAAGTATTGTTGCAAACCTATTTATATTTTGTTTTTGCATTGTTTCTATTGTATTCCATCTTTTCTATGGCAAAAACTCATCAAAGAAAACCATAGAATCATCAAAACAAGCACACAACGCAAAGAAAACAGAATATGTCAAAAACAGAACGGTCTGTAGAAATTTGGATATTTCGAATACTTCTGTAACTCCAAAACTCTTGAGAAATTAGGAAAACCTGAGTAATTTATATATTAATCTTCTGCAAACATAATCAACTCAAAAGCACATTCTTGTGATTTATGAAAATTATTTTCGTGAGTGCATAAGTTTCTGTTTTTCAGCAAGATCAAATCAACTTTAACCCAAATCAACCCAAAGGCCTTGCTTGGCACAAACACTAATTTAAACCACAAAAACACATCTAACCAGAGTTATAATCGGGTACTTTATTGAAAATAGCAAGAAAACCAAAAAGCAAAAAGATACAAGTTGGTTTGCCTCCCAACGAGCGCTATCGTTTTACGCCCCTAGCTAGGCATAACGCGTAGGATCTAAGTGTTGTCATCCTTGGTTCTAGATCCATAAGATGCCCTCATGATTGATTCATATGGTGGCCTAATTCTTGTTCTATGGAAGTGTTCCATTCCCTTCCTTAGTGGAAATTGAAATTTAATATTGCCTTCTTTCATATCAATCACGACACTAATAGTACGTAAAAATGGTCTACCAAGAATAATTGGACAAGACTGATTGCAATCAGTATCAAGAACAATAAAATCTATGGGCACATAAGTCCTATTTGAAAGAATAAGAACATCATTAGTTCTTCCCATAGGATTTTTAATAGTAGAATCCGCCAAGTGCAAATTTAAACAACATTCTTCAATATTGGTAAGACCAAGCACATCACATAAAGATTTCGGAATTGTAGAAACACTAGCACCCAAGTCACATAAAGGAAAACACTCATAATTTTAAATCTTGACTTTGATAGTAGGTTCCCACTCATCATGCAATTTTCTTGGAATTGAAACTTCTAATTCCAACTTTTCTTCAAAAGCTTTCATCATGGCATCAACAATATGTTTAGTAAAAGCTTTATTTTGTTCATAAGCATGGGGTGAATTTATCATGGATTGCAACAAAGAAATACAATCAACCAAAGAGCAACTATCATAATTAAAGTCTTCGTGATCCAGGATAGTGGGCAAATCACTAGTTAAAGTCTTGACATCTTCAAATCCACTTTTATCAATTTTCTCAACAAGATTTTGACCCTCTGAATCATAGGGACGGCTTCTAACTAAAGTTGACTCTTCTCCAGTCCCTTTTTCGTCAATCTTAATTTTACTAAACAAAGAATCAATAGAAGAAACACCAATCATTTTAAGATCTTCATCACTTTTACAAAAATAATCACTAGAGAATGCTCTTTCTAAAAATTCTCTTTTAGCTCTAAGCATAGAGGTTCTTTTCTTACTTTCATCCATAGAAACATAAAGAGCTTTAATTGATTCTTCAACTTTAGGCACAAAAATTTTTTGTCTTGAGAGTTTCTACATCATGAGAAATTCTATCAATGCTTCTAGACAAATCATCAACTTTATTCAACTTTTCTTCTATCAAAGTATTGAAAGCCTTTTGAGTATTGATAAATTCTTTAATATTGTTCTCAAGATCAGAGGTGTTTCTATTATTATTATAAGTAGGATTACCATAGGAATTACCATAATTATCAGAGGAATTACTAGGAAAAGGCCTAGGATTAAAATTACCTCTATAAGCATTGTTATTGAAATTGTTTTGCGAGACAAAATTCACATCTATGGCATCACTATTTTGCTCAATCAAAGTAGAGAAAGGAACATCATTAAAATCAATAGGGGCACTTTTATTAACAACCAACTTCATAAGAGCATCAACTTTTTCACTCAAAGAATTTATTTCTTCTACCAAATTGACTTTTTTACTAGTAGGAGCTCTTTCGGTATGCCATTGCGAGTAATTTGCCATAATATTGTCTAGCAATTTAGTAGCTTCACCCAAAGTAATTTCCATAAAAGTACCCCCCTTGGCGGAATATAAAAGATTACGAGAAACAAAATTCAATCCCGCATAAAAAAATTGTATGATCATCCAAAGATTTAATCCATGAGTTGGGCAATTCCTTAGCATCAATTTCATCCTTTCCCAAGATTGTGCAACAAGCTCATGTTCAAGTTGCTTTAAGTTCATGATCTAGGTTCTAAGGGAAATAATTTTTGTAGGCGGAAAATACTTAGTAGTAAAAGCATCCTTGCACTTGTTCCAAGAATTGATACTATTGCAAGGCAAAGAAGAAAACCAAATTTTTGCATGATCTCACAAAGAAAACGGAAATAACTTCAACTTCACAACATCATTGTCCACATCTTTTTTTCTTTTGCATATCGCATAATTCCACGAAGTGTTAAGATGGGACGCGGCATCCTCATTAGGAGTACCGGCAAATTGATCTTTCATGACAAGATTCAGTAAAGCATTATTAATATCACAAGACTCTGCACTAGTGGCAGGAGGACCAATCAGAGTGCTAATAAAATCATTGTTTTTGGTATTTGATAAATCACACAACTTGGTGTTCTCTTGAGTCATCATGACTTCACAACAAGATTGCACTCAAAAGCAGATCTCAGGAGAAAAAGGCAAACGAAAAAGAGGGCGAATAAAGCGGAAAATTTTTGTGAAGTGGGGGAGAGGAAACGAAAGGCAAATGGCAAATAATGTAAATTAAGAGGAGATGAGATTTGTGATTGGGAACCTGGTTGATGTTGAAGATCCTCCCTCGGGAACGGTGCTAGAAATTCCTTTTGATGTCTTCTATAACTACGTCGGTATTTCCCCAAAGAGGAAGGGATGACGCAGTATAGCGATGGTAGGTATTTCCCTCAGTGATGAGACCAAGGTTATCGAACTAGTAGGAGAACCTCCTCACACCATGTAAACAACACCTGCTCACAAATAACAAATACTCGCAACCTGACGTGTTAAAGGGGTTGTCAATCCCTTTCGGGACGACGCCTCAAGATAGGCAAATGACGTGAGGTAAAGTGGTAGATAGGATAAATAGATCGTGGAACAAATAAACTGCAGCAAGGTATTTTTGTATTTTTGGTTTAATAGATCTAAAAATAAATGCAAAGGAAAATAGATCACAAAGGCTACTATGATGAAAAGAGACTTGTGGGGTCGTAGGTTTCACTAGTGGCTTCTCTCGAGAAAAATAGCAAATGGTGGGAAAACAATTACTATTGGGTAATTGATAGAACTTCAAATAATCATGATGATATCCAGGCAATGATCATTATATAGGCATCACGTCGAAGATTAGTAGACCGACTCCTGCCTGCATATACTACTATTACTCCACACATCGACCGCTATCCAGCATGCGTTCATGGAGAAATGGAGTAATGCAATAAGAACGATGACATGATGTAGACAAGATCTTTTTATGTAGAAATAGACCCCATCTTGCTACCCTTAATAGCATCGATACACACCTGTCGTTTCTCTTTCTGTCACTAGGATAAAGCACCGTAAGACCGAACCCCTCACAAAGCACCTCTTCCCATTGCAAGATAAATAGATCAAGTTGGCCAAACAAGACCCAAATATCAGAGAAGAAATATGACGCTATAATCAATCACACATATAAGAGATCAAAGAAGACTCAAATAACTTTCATGGATAAAAACATAGATCTGATCATAAACTCAAAGTTCATCGGATCCCAACAAACACACCGCAAAAAGACTTACATCATATGGATCGCCAAGAGACCATTGTATTGATAATCAAGAGAGAGAAGAATCCATCTAGCTAATAACTACGGACCCGTAGGTCTACAAAGAACTACTCATGCATCATTGGAGAGGCACCAATGGACATGATGCACCCCTCCGTGATGGTGTCTATATTGGATCTGGTGTCTCTGGGCTCTGCGGCGGCTGGAATAGATTTTCATCAACTCCCCTCAGGTTTCTAGAATATTGGGGTATTTAGAGAGCAAAGAGGCGGTTCTGGGGGCACCCGAGGTGGGCACAACCCACTAGGGCGCGCCTGGGCCTCCAGGCGCTCCCTTGTGGGTTGTGCTCCCCTCAGAGCACCCCCGGGTGCTTTCGTCTCCCACTGGATGTCTTCTGGCCCAAAAAATCCTATAAAGGTTTCGCTACATTTGGACTCCATTTGGTATTGATTTCCTGCGATGTAAAAATGATGCAGAAAACAAAAACTGGCACTAGGCACTATGTCAATATGTTAGTACCAAAAAATGATATAAAATGACTACAAAATGATTGTAAAACATCCAAGAATGATAATATAACAGCATGGAACTATAAAAAAAATTATAGATATGTTGGAGACGTATCACCCCCAGGGCTTGTGGGCCCCCTGGCCATCGTCTGGTGCCTTCTTCTACTATATGGAGGGTTTTGACCTGGAAACAATCAGAAGGAAGCTTTTGGGACGAAGTGCTGCCATCTCGAGGTAGAGCCTGGGCAGGGGCAATCTAGGGCTCCGACAGAGTGATTCTATCAGGGAAACTTCCCTCCGGGAGGGGGAAATCATAGCCAATATCATCACCAATGATCCTCTAATCGAGGGAGGGTCAATCTTCATGAACATATTCACCAGCACCATCTCCTCTCAAATCCTACTTCATCTCTTGTATTCAATCTTCGCCTCAGAACCTCAGATTGGTATGTGTGGCTTGCTAGTAGTGTTGATTACTCCTTGTAGTTGATGCTAGTTGGTTTATTTGGTGGAAGATCATATGTTCAGATCCTTAATGATATTTATTACCCCTCTTATCATGAACCTGAACATGCTTTGTGAGTAGTTATGTTTTTCCCTCAGGACATGGGAGAACTCTTGCTATAAGTAATCATGTGAATTTGGTATTCGTTCGATATTTTGATGAGATGTATGTTGTCTTTCCTCTAGTGGTGTTAGGCGAACATCAACTACATGACACTTCACCATGCTTTGGGCCTGGGAGAAGGCATTGGGAAGTAGAATGTAGATGATGGGTTTCTAGAGCGACAGAAGCTTAAACCCTAGTTTATGCTTTGTTTCGTAAGGGGTTGATTTGGATCCACATGTTTCATGCTATGGTTATATTTATCTGAATTCTTCTTTCGTAGTTGTGGATACTTGTGAGAGGGGTTAATCATAAGTGAGAGGCTTGTCCAAGTAAGGACAACACCCAAGCACTATTCCACTCACATATCAAATTATCAAAGTAACGAACGTGACTCATATGAGCATGATGAAAACTAACTAGATGAAAATTCTCAGATGTCCTCGGGAGTGCTTTGCTTTACATAAGAGTTCGTCCAGGCTTATCATTTTCTATAAAAAGGATTGGGACACCTTGTTGCAACTTTGTTACACTTGTTACTTCTTACCCGTTACGAATTGTCTTATCACAAAACTATTTGTTACCGATAATTTTAGTGCTTGCAGAAAATACCTTGCTGAAAATCGCTTGTCATTTCCTTCTGTTCCTCGTTGGGTTCGACACTCTTACTTATCGACTGAACTATGATAGATCCCCTATACTTGTGGGTCATCAAGACTCTTTTATGGCACCGTTGCTGGGGAGTGAAGCACCTTTGGTGAGTGGAATTTGGTAATGTAAAACTTATATTGTGTGCTAAAATTTACTGTCACTCGTCACTATGGAAAATAACCCTTTCAGGGGCTTGTTCAGGGTATCTTCACCTCGATCGTGAGAACAAAGAGTTGTCCCTCAACCTACTGCACCTATTGAAAATATTTATTATGAAATTCCTTCAGGGATGATAGAGAAACTGCTAGCTAATGCTTCTGCAGGAGATGGGACGAAACATCCTCACTTGCACCTTATCTATGTGGATAAAATTTGTGGATATTTAAGCTTGCAGGTTTACACGGAGATGAAGTCAAGAGGAAGTTCTTTCCTTTATCTATGAAGTAAAAGGCATTGACACGGTATAGGCTATGCGGTGATGTTGGGACATTGAAATTCAAATCTTATCAAAAGTTTATCCTATGCATCTGGTTCATCCTGATCGGAATTATATATATAATTTTTGGCCTCATGAAGGAGAAAGTATTGCTCAAACTTGGGGGAGGCTTATATCATTGTTATATTCATGCCCCAATCATGATCTCTCAAGAGAAATTATTATTCAGAATTTTTATGCTTGGCTTTCTCATTATGATCAATCCATGCTTGATACTTCTTGCACTGGCTCTTTTATGAAGAAAACTATTGAATTTAAATGGGATCTGTTGGAAAGAATTAAACACAACTTTGAAGATTGGGAGTTTGATGAAGGTAAGGATTCAGGTATAAAGCTTGAGTTTGATTGTGTTAAATCTTTAATGGATACTGATGCTTTTCATGAATTTAGACTAAATATGTACTTGACTCTGAGATAGTAGCTTCTTTCTGTGAATCATTTGCTACTCATGTTGACCCCCCTAAGGAGAAGTGGTTTAAATATCATCCTCCCATTGAAGTGAAAGTAGTAAAACTCATTGAAGCTAGAGAACAAACCACTACTTATAATGTTGATCTAGTTATTCCTACTACTTATATTGAGAAACCACCTTTTCATGTTAGGATAAAAGAACATGACAAAGCTTTGACTGTGGTTCGGAAGAGTTATACAAGAACACCTACACCCGCTGAACAAATTAAAGTTGAACCTCATGTTGCTATGGTTAAAGATTTCTTGGTGGAAAATATTGATGTGCATGTTATTTATTTTTGTAACGAAGCTACTAGAATTGCCAAACCTGATGAGAAAGATAAACATAGACCTATTGCTGGCATGCATGTTGTCTCTATTAAAATAGGATATTCTTGTTATCATGGCTTATGTGAGTTGGGTGCTAGTGTTAGAGCAATTCTATTTACTTTATATCAAGAAATTATGAATGATATTGCACCTGCTGAGATAGAAGATATTTATGTTACTATTAAACTCGCAAATAGAGATACTATTACACCACTTCGGATTGTTAGAAATGTTGAAGTCTTGTGTGGGATAATAAAGTATCCTACTGATTTTCTCGTTCTTGGTTCCCCACAAGATGATTTTTTCCCCATAATATTTGGTAGACCTTTCTTGAACACGGTTAATGCTAAGATAAACTGTGAAAAAGAAAATTGTTAGTGTAAGCTTCGGTGACGTGTCTCATGAGTTTAATTTCTCCAAATTTCGTAGACAACCTCGTGATAAAGAGTCACCTAGTAAAGATGAGATTATTGGTCTTGCTTCTATTGTCGTGCCTCCTACTGATCCTTAGAACAATACGTGTTAGACCATGAAAATGATATGCATATGGATGAAAGAAACAAAATAGATCACTGGTATGAATCGGTGTTATACAAATGGTTTTTAACCCCTTTACGCGACGACATTTGGAACCGTCGCCAAGTGAGTGTGGACGATAGGGGGGAGCTTCCCACACGACCCAGAAACCGCCGGGGATAGGCCCTCCTGGCACACAGGCTGGGGCAAAATGAGCTCGTTTGTGATCGGACGAGGCATCGAAACCCAATTGTTTCCATTCGTATGTGCATCCCACATGGTGAATCCTAGAAAAACATTTTCGTTCGTATGTATATCACACACAGTCAATCCAAGGAGTATGTTGCCGTTCTTATGTACATCCCACACAGCTAATCCAGGGAAAACATTTCCGTTCGTATGTACTTCTCACATAGTCAATCCAGGGAAAACATTTCCATTCGTATGTACATCCCACATAGTCAATCAAGGGAAAACGTTTCTGTTTGTATCTACATCCCACACAGGTTTATGTATAGGATCGTGTGTGATAGGTGTAACTATCACACATGCTCTGAGTTGATTAATCGTTTGCTTTTATCAACTACATCATACACGATTTGATGAACAAAACTGTGTGGCATTGGGCTATCCATCGCAAGCGCTCTTACTTGGAGAACCATTTGCAAAGTTCCATGACCCATTTAGCAGGTTTATTAGTTTACAATTAATAATTCCAGTATTACGCAAATTCACATTTCATATCGAATAGCTGTTTGTCAATTTCATATCAGGCACATAGATATATTTTAACATCACAATACGATAGCTACCGGAAAACAGCACAGTACAACATATAGATAGTTCAACTTCATAAGAACAATATTAGAACAATATATTCATTTCCCTAATCGAGATCATCCAGGCACGCCTTATCCACCTCTGCTTTCAGTTCAGTAAGAAGATGTTTTGCACTGGCCAGCTGGAAAAGTGCCTCCTCCTTCGCCAACACCATCTTAGCAAAGTCTGATTTAAAAAATCTGAGCTCATTCTCCACCTTCCTATTTTTATCCCGCATCTTCAAATATTCTTCAGTGTTGACAATACTTTCTGTAAGCCTACCTCTATTCTCTTCCTGATACATGCTCCAGAGCTTTGCTAGGCACATCTTCAAAGACTGTGGCCACTCTTGATTAACCCACTAGATCAGTAACAATTGTAGGGAAAATGGGTTTATAGCAACATAGAAAATCACCAATACTTATTTTGATAAACTGAAGAAACAGGTTAATTATGACATATCTTCTCGAAAAGATCAATGTGCAAATGAATTAATTGCTACTAAGACAACAACCAAATTCTGAAACATCAGAAGCTATAATTAACTACAACAACACTACAAGTTCTTACTCATGTACTATAAATAACAAATTGAACATTTTAATAGGAAGGTAAATATAACTGCAACAGCATAGCGATAGTGTTTGGATGACAGCAAATTGATACTAACGGGTGTGTACATGCACAAATTTAGTAACTTGGAACTAATAACACTAAGGTCGTCCACTATGTATGCCAAAACCGGTGTAAATACAACTGTTGCTACATCTCGCACCAGTGCCCTGCACTGGCGAGCCGATGCAGCAAAAAAAATCAGGGACCCGAACTCCGGAGCACCTAGTTGCTCCGATGCCCAGTTCCTTCGTGCCATAAATATTTAGTATTTTTACTGCTTGGCTGCTCGGATATGTGGACAAGTTGGCTCCACAAACTATTGAAGTGGTCCCAAATAATTTTCTAATGGCATTGCTGATGAGATGGCAACATTTTTAGATACTAGGTACAAACTGTGACACTGTCTTAGGATGCATTTGGTTGAAGGTGTGGTATAAATGAATTGGGACCGTGTCAGTGTCTGAATCACATCTAACAAATGATTTGTAACAACGAAAGAGGGTCTAACCTTCTCTGCACATGCCATAAACTTCCTCCCACTATCCACAGATTCAAACGCAACTAGCTTCACGCATGGAGAATGATGGTGACAACGAGCAGACAGATATTCACCCACCCCGCTCCATTCGTTGCAACTGATGGTCCTAGGGAACTACAACAGGAAGAAATGACTCAAATCGACCGCCGGGTAAAAATCCTTCATTCCAAGTCATAGCCCGAGAGAGAGAAGAGAGGCATACCTGGGTGGTGAAGGAGTCGTCGGAGGAGGAGGAACCGCTGGAGAGGTCTTTGAAGAAAACCATGGCGACCCCGGCGGTAGGATGCGAGACCGCGAGAGCGAGGAAGCAAACGAGGAAGTGGTTATAGCTTAGGAAGGAAGGAAGGGGGAAACAGGGGAAATGTGACTTGTGGTCGGGGAGAAAAGGGGATGGGGAGGGGGGAGGGTAGATATTTCGGCGGTAGGCCAAAAATTTCGAAATATGGAGGGAAACTTTGTGTGCGGTGCCATCGGACACCATTCACTTTGAATGATAGTGCGCATCGCAAACGTTTCTTCTACTTAACGCGCATGGGATGAGTTTGGTAATTAAAATTTTGGTGGAAATTTCCCCGGGTACGCCATTGCATAATTTAACATCGCTTGCTAATTTGAGCACACAAAAGAGCATATAGCACACAGACCAGACTTACTGAATCTAGCAATTTTAGTAATTAAGCAGAGCCAGTTCACCTAAACATTGCTCTAACAAAAGACCAACATTAAAAACAAAGCCTAAGTATGAATAATTTTCACAAATCTGCCGTCGCGCCATCCTATGCATCGCCGGTGTGAGATGAGACTTTCTTGTCCTGGTGACATGCCGCCGTTGGTGGACTCCGCGTCCCCCCTACTGAAGTTGACCGCGTCCTCGTCCTCGTCCTCGGCGCCACCCTCAAGGTTGTAGTACGCATAGTAGTGGCTGCACCAGAGCTCGCGTTGGTACTCCACCGCCGATTCCTCGACAGACAAACTCTTCTCTACCTCGACCTCGGCCACGTGCAACTCCTCCTCCCGTCGCTCCTCGATCTCCGCCGCCTCCTTCATCTCCAGCTCTCGCTCGACGACCTCATGAGGAAGCAGGTGCTCTATGGCCACAACTGCCTTTTCGGACATGGGTTACATGCTGGATTCTGAGGTGGCCTGGAATATCTTGGTGTGGATGGCCTCGACCTGAGCCAGGGCGACATTGGCGACACGGACGACAGCTCAAGCGCTCTTGGCGTTTGCAGCCGCCATCACAACAGCTACTGCAGCCATCTCGGCTGCTGCTGCTGCCCTGTCGGCTGCCGTAGATGCCCTATTGGCGGAAGCGGCCACGCTCAATGCGGATGCGGTGGCACTCTTGGTGTAGGTGGCCGCGCTCTCGGCGCAGGCGGTGGCACTCGGGGGGACGCGGCCATCGTACGGGCCTTCACGAAGAGTTTCCACAGCGTCATCTTTGCAAGAAGGGGGTGCGGGAATGGGGATCGGGATTTGTGGATTTGGGGATTGCCAGCACTGGAGCAGACCAGCCGGCGAAGCTTAAGGAGGAAGACTTAAATAGACCTAGAAATTTTTATTGCAAACGATTCCTACAAAACAACTGTGTGAGATGTTGTAGATATTTTTTATTAGCTGTGAAAGCGAATTTGGAGTAAAGTGGCAACGGATGGTGTTTTAAATGTACGAGAAAATTTGTAGTACTAACACAGTTGTCATGTCAAATTTTGGAAAATTTCAGGGGTCATTTGACCTTTTAAGACATTTAAGTGATTTTCTAGCCATTTAATGACCCTAATTGAAATTTGAACTTCATGTACATGCAACAGCTAATCATAACGGTTTGAAATATCATATTCTGTGTACTTGTGTGCGATTTAATTACATGTGCGGTAAATTCAAAGGAATTTTCAAACATATTGGTCTAACGGCTATGACACAATTAAGCATGGAGTGCCATGGCATTTAAATTCCAAAAAAAAAGATCAGAAACACATGAAACCAGGGTTGATGTAATGTCATGCCACCAAGATGATGTAGTAAAAAATTAGCAGGTTTGATGAAAGTTTGGACACACACCCCTCACAAACCGGAGCAACTCACTAGAAGGCTCGTGGTTCCAAGAGCGAATAATGCATATTTGATGACGAACGGGAGATAGCTTCTTCTTATGGCCTTCAAACATTTTTTACGTGTAATGTGCACTAATACAACTGTCATGTGAAAATTTGGAAAATTTCAGGGGTCAGTTGACCTTTTGAAGACATTTAAGTGATTTTCTAGCCATTTAATGACCATAATTTAAATTAGAACTACATGTACATGCAACGGCTAACCATAACAGTTTGAAAAATCATATTTGTGCACTTGTGTGCGATATAATTCCATGTGCAGCATACATTTTCAAACATATTGGTCTCACGACATGGACACATGCATGGAGTGCCATGGCATTTTAATTCGAGAAAATGAAAAAATGATCAAAAAACATGAAACCTTGTTTGATGTAATGTCTTGCCACCAAGATGATGTGGTAAAAAAATTGTCTTGATTGAAGAAAGTTTGGACACACACCCCGCACAAATCGGAGCAACTCACTAGAAGGCTCGTGGTTCTGAGAAGGAACAATGCATGTTTGATGACGAACGGGAGATAGCTTCCTCTTACGGCCTTCAATTTTATTCAATGTGTAACGTGCACTTATACAATTGTCATGTGAAAATTTGGAAAATTTCAGGGGTCATTTGACCTTTTGAAGACATTTAAGTGATTTCCTAGCCATTTAATGACCGTAATTCAAATTAGAACTACCTGTACATGCAACGCTAACCATAACAGTTTGAAAAATCATATTTGTGTACTTGTGTGCAAGTTAATTCCATGTGAGGCAAATTAGAAGGAATTTTCAAACATATTGGTCTCACGGCATGGACACATGCATGAGTGCCATGGCATTTTAATTCCAAAAAATTGAAAAATGATCAGAGAAACATGAAACCTTGCTTGATGTAATGTCATGCCACCAAGATGACGTGGTAAAAAAATTGTCATGTTGGACGAAAGTTTGGACACACACCCCTCACAAACTGAAGCAACTCACTAAAAGGCTCGTGGTTTTAAGAGGGAACAATGCATCTTTGATGATGAACGGGAGATAGCTTCCTCTTACGGCCTTCAAAAATTTTCTTCGTGTAACATGCACTAATACAACTATCATGTCAAAATTTGGAAATTTTCAAGGGTCATTTGACCTTTTGAAGACATTTAAGTGATTTTCTAGCCATTTAATGATCGTAATTCAAATTAGAACTACATGTACATGCAACGGCTAACCATAACGGTTTCAAAAATCATATTTGTTTACTTGTGTGGGAGTTAATTCCATGTGCAATAAATTAGAAGGAATTTTCAAACATATTGGTCTCACGGCATGGACACATGCATGGAGTGTCATGCCATTTTCATTCCAAAAATTAAAAAATGATTAGAAAAACATGAAACCTTGCTTGATGTAATGTCATGCCACCAAGATGATGAGGTAAAAAAATTGGACTGTTTGACGAAAGTTTGGACACACACCCCTCACAAACCGAAGCAACTCACTAGAAGGCTCGTGGTTCCGAGAGGGAACCATGCATGTTTCATGACGAACAGGGATAGCTTCCTCTTATGGCCTTCAAAATTTTTCTACATGTAACGTGCACTAATACAACTGTCATGTCAAAATTTGGAAAATTTCAAGGGTCATTTGAGCTTTTGAAGACATTTAAGTTATTTTCTAACCATTTAATGACCGTAATTCAAATTTGAATTACATCTACATGGAACGGCTAACCATAACGGTTTGAAAAATCATATTTGTGTACTTGTGTGCGAGTTAATTCCATGTGCAGTAAATTAGAAGGAATTTTCAAACTTATTGGTTTCACAACATGGACACATGCATGGAGTGCCATGGCATTTTAATTCCAAAAAATTTAAAAATGATTAGAAAAACATGAAACCTTGCTTGATGAAATGTCATGCCACCAAGTTGATGTGGTAAAAAAATTGGCCCGTTTGATGAAAGTTTGGACACACACCCCTCTCAAACCGGAGCAACTCACTAGAAGGCTTGTGGTTCCGAGAGGGAATAATGCATGTTTGATGATGAACAAGAGATAGCTTCCTCTTACAGCCTTCAAAAATTTTCTACGTGTAACGTGCACTAATACAACTGTCATCTGAAAATTTGGAAATTTTCAGGGGTCATTGACCTTTTGAAGACATTTAAGTGATTTTCTATCCATTTAATGCCCGTAATTCAAATTTTAACTACAGCTACATGCAATGGCTAACCATAACGGTTTGAAAAATCATATTTGTGTACTTGTCTGCGAGTTAAAAAATCATCGGACGATGTAAATATCTGGTGTTAAAAAAAGAAAATGTAAAATCTGGGACGAGAACCGGCCCCACACGATTGGCACTCTATTTCGCGCCTCAAGGTTTGGAAGGTGAGTGGTGGGCGTTATTAATCAGACACGGTTCTACATTGGGAACCGTCAGCTATTATGTTCACACACGAATTTTGTTGTGGGAATCGTGTGTAATTCACACTACAGTACTCGTAAATTCCGGCGACCGGTGTGTGTACTGTTCCCGTCGATTTAGATTCTGGACGCCAATAAATACTACCTTGCTCACGTCATCTCGCCTGCATTCTCATCTAGATCCTTCACTTGCTCCCCCCTCTCTCTCTCTCAAATCTCTGCCATGGCATTGCCGGTCTGCCCACGCGTCGACGAGGAGTCGCCGCCCCCTGAGGACGCTCACTCGAAGAGCGGCGATGAGGACACCTACGCGCCCTCAAACGAG
>NC_041387.1:42999242-43042150 GCF_002162155.2 Triticum dicoccoides | reverse complement strand
TTTGGGGCCAATACGATCTTTGGGGCCAATACAAGGTTGCGCCGGAGGAGGATGCCAGGTACCAAGCGGCCAGTGAAGCCCGTGATGCCGCCTGGAAAAAGGAGGCAGCGGAGCTTTGGGGCGGGTGCATCATCCTGCAGAGGAGGTATACGAAGACGGGTACTTCGTGAGGAAGGCCAAAGTCGCTAGGCGCCTCGTCGCTATGTGGAGCTAGGCCGATAAGCTCCAGCGTGCCACTGAGAAGGAGCTCTGGTGGGCACCCAACAAAATGGCAAGATCGTTCACTCCCGTCCGCCTGCAAGAGGCAGATCGGTACGTCAAGCGCTGCGAGGCAGAGGAGGCGGAGTACTGCCTCCGTTCTGGGAAGACGCCACGCACCAGGGAGCTGCTGGCGAGGGGCTGCTAGAATACTGGCCCTAGGAGGCATTATTAGTTTTTGTATTGTTCGTTTTCGATTTTATGCATTGTACCTAGTAGTTAAGTATCATCACGTATATGTGATGATATTATATATATATTGTGATGAACTAATGAGCACTTAATATTATATATATTATGAATTCCATTTTCTATCTGTTTTGTATACTAATTTGAATCTATCTGTTATCATCCACATATACAGAATGGAAAGCGTATAAACACACATTGAAATAGAACATATAAGAACGAAAAACAGAGTGCACACAATGAAACAGAGCAATACTATGATTGCTGTGAATACATAGCTATCCAAGTGGAAATGACTCAACAAAATAAAACGCGTCCATGAGACCATGACCAGCAGCCCTTGCCTACGATAACTCTTGGCTTTGCCTGAACTCATGCAGGCGTTCTTCCAAGTGGTTGACACGCTCGCGGTACATATGGAACGCGATCTCAAGCTCCAAGTTGGATATTTCATCGGAGATCACCACCTAGAGGACGCAACGGCCATGTTCCTCTACTGCGCCCAGGTGGACACCTGGGCCAAGGAGGCGGTCGAGACTACCGACCAGCGCGTTGGCATCAAGAATTCCGTGGACAAGGCGAATGGCATGACCCAGCAAACGGCGCGGCGGGCGTCCGGTGCAAGTACGACGCGGCCGTCCTCTAGTGCAAGTGCGGCACAGATGGCCTATGCCCACTCCTGGCAAGGAATGGGGGTACTAACGGGATGTGTACCCAGCTGCGACGCCCTATCAACAGTAGGCAAGCGCCAAAGGGTCCACTCTTGGTGTGCGGCGCACCGCGCCTCTCGCTCTGCGGCGGTCCAACGGTCTCTCCGTGTGGCGAGCCGCAGCCTATCGGCGCGGACTTGCCTAGCTTGCTCCGTGGCGTGCCATCGATCACGTTGTGCAGCGAGATGCAGCCTCTCGGCGCTGACATGCCTATCTTGATCCGCAGCGCTGAAGCGCCCTGCGCCAAGGGTCCACTCAAACCTGGCGATGACGCGCATCACGACATCATCCATCGCGTTGCCGGGGAGCGTCGCGGCCTCGATGGGTCGTGGCGCCTTCTGGTTTTCCTCATCGACGAGGTTGATGGCAGAGGCGCTTTGGTTGGTTGGCATGCTTGGAAAAGGTGGATGTGCTACAGGCTGCGCTTGTTGCCTCCGTGTGTCACGCCGTGCCTAGATTCATGCACAATATCGCTGGGTGGTGGGAAACGGGTGAGGAAATGGCAGGAAACAGTGGCATGTTCATAAAATGCCATCAATTAATGGAAACTTAGCATATAGGGAACATCAAGCTAGCACAAGAAGTAGATGATGACGAGATGAACACGTACCACAATAGGAAACCCATCGGTGATGAATTCATCAATCACAAACGGTCGTACACTAGCAAGCGTTTGCCCACAATAAACACGTCTTATTCCATCACAAATAGGTCGGATGGATCAACTGTATGCCACGTATACACATTGTCAAAAAGTAATGCGGTAGACCTTCTTTAACATGTGTTAAAAATAAAAAAACAAGGACCTAAGGTTAAATTAACTCATGGGATGGGTCATATCAGTTATTTAATTTGACAGATATGACCCATCATATCCTATCAGTTAATTTAACATCGACACAACTTCCCATCCAGTCACCCATCTGATGGCTGCTCCAGCCTGAGCACACTTAACTTCAAGTTCTCTTACATGAGCTACTGGTGGAACAACTAGTCCTTGCTGATATAGGATGCCTCTTTGCATCCTTATGACGTATCCGGATGACCTCCCGTGCCCCAATGGCCAATAGATGTTGTGTAGACAGAGCATATCACATACGTCTTATTAGAAGCAATCGTCTGTGTTATTATCAGTCTTCGCGCACATTTCTGTTTACAGACCTATTTGCCGCGTATCACACACATCTTGTTATATTGAACCATTTTTGTTCTCTTGTGTCAACGCAAACAATTCATCCGAGTGAACCGCATGTCGTTTATCGCACACACCTTGATCTGGCTGACCGTTTCTTTTGTGTTGGCTAATCACAAACAGTTCATCCGAATGAATTGTATGTTGTATATCGCACACACCTTCATCTGGCAGCCCGTTTCTTTTGTTCCTCCTTATCACAAACAGTTAATTTAACTAAATCGTATGCCCTGCATCGCACACGCAACCAAAATCTGAACCTTGTTTGATGCATCCGTCATTGCAAACATTTTGCACCTTTTTGACGGGTTTTTACACCACCGTTTGCGATTATTGCATCGCACACAGTTTCAACGAAGGGTCTCTGATCGTAGTGTCGCATTAGCAGCATCCTGTAGTAGTGGATGAGCTATTCTTTAAACAAATGCATGTTTTGATACAAAACTTGCTTTTTGAAACTCTTGGAGATCCTCTACCACCCAAGAGTGATCCTGTTTTTGAGCTTAAACAATAACGTGATACTTTGAAATATGCTTATCTTGATGAAAAGAAGATACATCCTGTTATTATTAGCGCTAATCTTTCAGAGCATGAAGAATAGAGATTATTGAAAACTCCGAGGAAGCATCGTGCCGCTATTGGATATACTCTTGATAATCTTAAGGGCATTAGTCCCACTTTATGCCAGCATAAAATTAGTATGGAATCATACGCTAAACCAGTTATTGATCATCAGCAATGGTTAAATCTTAAGATGAAAGAAGTGGTAAGAAATGAAATATAAAAGTTTTTGGAAGCAGGTATAATTTATCCCATAGCTGATAGTAGATGGGTAATTCCTGTTCATTGTGTTCCTAAGAAGGGAGGTATCACTCTAGTTCCTAATGATAAAGATAAACTTATCCCACAAAGAATTATCACAGGTTATAGAATGGTAATTGATTTTAGAAAATTAAATAAAGCTAATAGAAAAGATCATTATCCTCGGCCTTTTATTAATCAAATGCTAGAGAGACTATCAAAACATACACATTTTTGCTTTGTAGATGAATATTCTGGTTTTTTTCAAATACCTATGTCACAAGAGGATCAAGGAAAAACTACTTTTACTTGCCCTTTTGGTACTTTTGCTTCTAGACGTATGCATTTTGGTTTATGTAATGCAACTACTACCTTTCAAAGATGTATGACTCCTATATTCTCCGACTTTTGTGAAAAGATTGTTGAGGTTTTCATGGATGATTTTTCTGTTTATGGGACTTTTTTTATGGTTGCTTAAGCAACCTTGATCGAGTTTTGCAGAGATGTGAAGAAACTAATCTTGTCTTGAATTGGGAGAAGTGCCACTTTATGGTTAATGTATGTATTCACTAAGTGCTAATGCTTTGGTCTGGTTCTCTATTAAAAGGAGGCCTTAATTTGCTTAGTTTCGAATAGGACCCCACTGCCACGGGAGGGTAGGACAAAAGATGTCATGCAAGTTCTTTTCCATAAGCATGTATTACTATATTCAGAATACATGCCTACATTATATTGATGAATTGGACCTAGTTATGTGTCACCCTAGGTTATAACTGTTGCATGATGAATGCCATCCGACATAATTATCCATCATTGATCCATTGTCTACGAGCTTTTCACGTGTTGATCTTTGCTTAGTTACTTTTCCGTTGCCACTGTTACGATTGCTACAAAACTGCTACTGTTACTTTTGCCACAATTACCATTACTTCCGTACTACTTTTCTGCTAAATATTTTGTTGTAGATATTAAGTCTTTCAGGTGTGATTGAATTGACAACTCTAATACTTGAGAACATTCTTTGGCTCCCCTTGTGTCGAATCAATAAATTTGGGTTGAATACTCTACCCTCGAAAACTGTTGCGGTCCCCTATACTTGTGGGTTATCAAGGATCTTGTAGGAACAAACTGACACAAAATAGGAGCAAGATCAGGAAACTTCCGGCTAATTTACGAAGCTGTCTCAAGATTATGTGGGCACCAAACGAGCTGCTAAGGTTGTATGGAAGGTCGTCTTCTGTTCTAGACTCCGGGAGCACTTTCATATTTTGGTCGCCATTTCTTACGAACTTTGATTTTGACGTTCTTGGGCTCATTGGATTGCTAGAGAAAATTCTGACGTGTTTGTGGTGTTGGACATTCAATTTGGACACATTAATAAATGTCAAATCATCAAATACTCCATATGGCCTTTATCTGGTACCTGGAACTTCTTCGGTTTGACTCCCAACTTGGTGCTTTTGATGTGCCAAGTACATGAATATGCCAATACACCTAGAAAGACCACAAAACAAAGGAAAACTAAATAAAAATAAAAGTTGTGCAACGAACTTGGTAAGACGAGTAAATACCGAAAACTATGCATTGGGGACATGTATAAGCGCAAGATGGATATGTTATGAGGTTTTTTTGCTCTAGAATGTACTCTAACAAGTATGCATAAAATCTACTCATCAACTTCCCCAATCTTATACCTCGCTCGTCCTCGAGCAAGAAGGTTGATAAACCAAAGTTATCCATTTAGCTGATCAATAGGATTGCCGCCCATGGGCGTGTCCTTGTCTTCTCTACAAGCTATAAGCAAGATGGGTCATTTTTGAACAAGGTAGCACATGCTCAGCTAGGTAACATATATACATTTTGGTACAATCCACGAGAGCTTCAATAAAAATTTCTATGCTCCTTGTCAAATTTAAACCTAGCATGAAAACAAATACTTGGATCCTCTTACTTCATAAATTATTTATTTTGTTTTTTGTTTTTATTTTTAAACAAACTGAACACAAAGTGTTGTCAAAAAGTCAAGATATAGAGTTTCTCATCACCTCCCACAAATGTTCTCAAGTCAAGGCCCTCAGGCACTTACTTCATTCATTGTTTGCTAGAACTTTTGTTGTCGAGTGATGGGATTATGCCAAAGAAATGATCATGCATAAGGTTTCACAGTGGCTGAATTTTGGGTACTATGGACCAATATGTTGTCTTTTTCAAGCTCTTGTGATCAGTACCCTTTATTTACCACATACACACCATTTCAAGAGAAAGCTGAATAATATATGATGTAGTGTTGCCACTATCTACAACAACAAACTCATAGCCCAAATCCGAGCCGAAACTCTGGTGGATCGTTCATTGGCCAGCAGAGTTCTCGGCATAACATCAAGAAAGGTGACAAAGCCACATTTACACACGTACACATGCATAAAGTAGCAAGGCCATGGCACCAGCGAGAAGCTGAAGCGCCATGTAAAAATGCAAACACGGATTTTTGGCATAATCTCGTTCACCTTCCAATTAAGTTCCTCTGGACAATTTAATCCATAAGGGCTATTGAGTCTATTATATCAAACACCATGGGGTTGAGCTACTCCATAACTCTTTCTTTTAAAACAATTCTAACAAGTGTCAAACTTTTATTCAACCATCATCATTATCCTTTTTTGTAAAAGTAGAGATCATGGCAATGTCTTTCAAAGGATCACAAGATTGTTCTCAAGCTAAGCAAAAACTTGAACAAAGTGCATAAAAACATTAACTTGGCAATATGAGGCCTAACTTCAGCAAGTGATTCCCTTATACAAATACAAAGCAATCATGTCAACCATCGGGACACATGATTGCATAATATCTATCAGATGAAGATCATTGCACAAAACTCTACACATGCAAAAATAACTTCCCTAAGCTTAGAACTTTGCAAGAACTATCTCAAGAAAATTATGAAACGAAGAGAGAAAGCGCAGTTTATTAAAGGAGAGTATGGAAAGTGGTTACCTCCCCAAGCTTAGATGTAAGATAGGGTAATAAAACTTTTACCGTCGAAGTGCAAATGACCTCACCCTTAATGGACATGGGCCTACACTTCATCAAACGTTCATTTGATATGGCCCGGTGGAACCGAGCACTTGTAGTTGAATTTTTTGAAGAATCGAAGCGACCAAGTGGCTTGTGTGGGTTTGCGTATGGTTGGCACCATATCGTACATGTCACCACACTAGGTCCAAACCTAGATGAAAATAACACACAAGATAAAAAAGAACGTGGTTCGATATACGAACGTGGTTCGTATACCCAACCTGGCAAAAGAAATAAAAGAAACATGATGAACTACAAAGAATCATTGGTTCATAGGCTTCAGAGGTAAATAATAAACATTGAAGTGCAAACGGGCGGTTAAATTATAACCCACTGACCTCCGCTTGAAGAAATAAATAAAATGGGCATTTTCTTGCCTTGGTACGAGCGCATGTATGACCGCTTGCAGTCATATGGTCTTTTGCTCTATCGTAGTACACAGTGTTGACACCCAGACATACGAGCGCGCGTACGAGCGCTTGCGTTCGTATGAAACACCGTCTTGCGCTCTGGATCTCGGGTCGCTTCTACCCAAGAGTAATACGAGCGCTCATACGAACGCACCCGCTCGTATGAAACACCGTCGTTGGCTCTGTTGCCTCTGGACATTTTTGTTGGTTCCTCCCCCGCTCGATACAACTGCACATACGACCGTGGGCGGTCCTATAAAACACTATCTTTTCCTTTGATTTGTTTGGAACTTCATTTTCTTCGAAAATTCCTGCGGGGTTAGTTTCATCACTTATACTTGACAAATACTACCTCTGTCCTGGTTTATTAGTCCCCTTTGTAATTTGTGTCAAATTTGACCAAAGATTTAACTAAAAAAATATTAATGCATGTCAACAAAAATTATATCGTTGGATTCGTATTTGAACCTAGTTTTCAACGATATAATTTTTTGTGGCATGCATGAATGTTTTGTTAGTTAAATTTATGGTCAAAATTCGGTGAAAAATACAATGAGGACCAATAAACCAGGACAAATGTAGTATTAAGAAGATCGGACAGTGCAACAGCACCACATAAAAAATTTGAGCAGACAAAAGTTTTCACCTAATGAAGACTAAAACCAAACCAACTTTAATACCAACTCATGCATAGGGCCAATGCAAAAATATGAATGTAAACTAAACTCAAATGACACAAAACTAATAAAGACTCCTACTTACTTCCGGGTTGCCTCCCGATGGCGCTTTCTTTAGAGCCATATAGCTAGGCTTTGATGCTCCATTTATTTTCTTCAACCAAGTTTGAGAGCACCTCACAACAAATTTGGTCCAAGACGTACCCGCTTGCGGTGCATCACCATTATGTAGATGAACAATTCTTTGCTCTCGAGCCAAAGTTGATGCACCGTATGGGATAAGCATTTGTCCTTGATTTTCTGTAGCAAGTGGGTTAGAGGATTATATTTAGACTTCAATTTTTTACCTTGGGTATTGTTGTGGGCAAACAGTTCATAAAAATAAGGAGCAACCACAAAGAAAATAAAATGAATGGGGAGATATGGGCCCGAGAGCAACTAAGTGAGGGGAACCCCTTGTGGGTTCTCGAGGGTCATTTTTGGTGGGCTGAGAGCGCGCCACTTGGCACGCTCTCAGCTGCCGCTATGTTCGCAAGTTGGGCCCTTCCTCAGGTTTTTATTTTTTTGTAAGCATTTTTGGGATTTAGTTGGCTTTTTTTGCTTTTTGGTTTTCGCATGATTTTCTCAAGATTTTGAAGAAAACAGTTTGAAAAACAAGCGCGAAAAAATGTTTGTTTTTCTTCCACGGGAGGCACATATTTGCTTCTCGTGAAGTCACAGATTTGCTTCCATGAGAGGCATAGTTATGCCTCTAGGAAAAGAAAAATATGCATGTTTTTCTTCCATGAGAGGCACATGTTTGCTTCTTACCGTGGCACAGATTTGTTTCTGCGTGAGGTACAACTGTGCCTCTCAAAAAAGGAAATAATGCATTTTTTGCTTTTACGAGAGGCACAAATTTTCTTCTCATGGAGGAGCCTCCCAGAAAGGAAAAACATGTTATAACTTATTTTTGCTTTCACGAGAGGCACAAATTTTCTTTTTGCTGGCATGATTTCATCTTGAAGCACAAATTTCACCACCTCATCACTTTTGTCAGAGCTTCTTCTATCACTGTAAGCCAAGTTATCCTTACTGAGTATCTCCAAGATTTATTTCACCTGCCACTGACAACTCAAGCTTACGAGGAATTTATTGAAATGGAAGATATTTGCATCTCATTAAGAAACTCAGAATATCTGCAGTTGAAAGATACATGGAGCTATATTTGGGGAAATGAAAGATACTCTGCAATCAAAGCTTATAAGGTGTTAATTGGTTATAAGCAAACTCCACCTCAGTTCAATTGGATTTGGAAGAGCTCATGTCAACCAAAGCACAAAATTTTCTTTTGGCAACTGCTGCATGACAGAGTTAACACTAGA
The DNA here is from genome assembly GCF_002162155.2 of Triticum dicoccoides. Taxonomy (NCBI): domain Eukaryota; kingdom Viridiplantae; phylum Streptophyta; class Magnoliopsida; order Poales; family Poaceae; genus Triticum; species Triticum dicoccoides. The sequence continues at coordinate 43,033,474 of NC_041387.1, read as the reverse complement.
AACCTGCTAAGAAGAAAGAACTTTGAGCTTGAGGATTATCATTGTGCTGTTAGGGATTGCCAGCAGGAGGAGACACTGCATCATCTATTTTGGAGCTGCCCCTTTGCAGCTCAATGTTGGGACTTCATCTGCCCAAACAGAGACAGGAATTTATCTGTGTTGGAAGCATTTCAAGACCTCAAAGACAAACTGCACCTCCCTTTTTTCATGGATATAATTATACTAGATTCTTGGGCTATTTGGTTCTCTAGAAACAACAAAATCTTTGAGCATATTTACCCCACTTTTCAGGGGTGGAAGCATATCTTTCTGGAGGAGCTCAAGCTATTGAAATTCAGGATGAAGAATAAATTACTGCCTCAATATTCAGTTTTGCTAGATTCAATTTTGTAAATATAGACATAGGGTAGGTTTTTTTAGTAGTTTCTCTCTTTTTATGTTTCTGTTTTTTTCTTCCTTTCTTTTTCTTTTTTTCTCTTTTTTGGGGGCTTATCTCAAGCCCTTGAGACTAGACTTTTCGCCTTGATATTTTGATATTTTAATAAAAGCTACAGTGGGGTTTTACCCTACTGTTTATATTCAAAAAAAAAGGAAAAACATGTTATATTTTATTTTTTGCTTCCACGAGAGGCATAAGTTTGCTTCTTGTGAAGGCACACTTCCGTGAGAACAAAAAATAGAGAGAAAAACGTGTTTCGACGAGAGGCATAACTTTGCTTCTGTGAGAAGCGGACTGCTCCTCTCGGAAAGGGGAGAAAATAATAAAAAATGTTTTTGGCTATGATATTTTCTGCCAATTTTTTGGGTCTTTGTGAAAACAAGTTTGTCAAATATATTAAGACAGGATCTATTCGAAGATCTCGAGATGAGAAATCCAGCGGTGAAAACGGTTCGGAATTTGAACATACGGTTTAAGAGATGAAACATTTTTAAAATTGAATCTACAAAAAAAATCCCAGGCTGGCGCATCCCAGCCTGTAAGGAGTGGGAGTGACCTTTCCAAGGGGTACCCCTTAACTAGTGATTTTAGATGGCACCCACTCAAGTGGGGACCTCCTATTTGGCGACCTGCGCACCACATAGAGAGGAAATGCGCACCCCCCCACTCCTTCCGCAGTGTCTTTTGGGCCGGCCCATGTCAGGGGCTGGACACCACCGTTTTTTCATTTTGTTTTTTTCTTTTCAATAATTTGGAATCTGAAAATACATCTAAAATTGAAAAAGAACTGTTTGACAAACCATAAAATGTTCATGAACTTTTAAATCATTCATGATTTTCAAAAATGTCCGGGAAATCATAAAATGTTCAAAAATTCAAAAAATGGTAGTGATTTTTAAACACATGTTTACATATTCAAAACATGTTCATCATTTCAAAAATGTATTAAAAAAATGTACATTAAATATTTTTTGGGAAACTAAAAAAATATTAAAGAATTAAGAAAATGTTCATGGATTTTTTTTAAATAACAAGAAAATCCTAAAAATGTTCATGAATTTCAGAAATGATTCCAAAATTTCAAAAGAAGTTCTTTGATTGAAAAATATTTGTAGATTCATAAAATGGTCAGGAATTTCAACAAAAGTTTTTACTAAATATTTTTTTTAAAATTTTCACAAAAAAATCAAAAATATTTACATGGAAAACATTGAAAAATTGCAAACACTTTCGAAAAATTGAAAAATATAATCGGTTCAAAAAATAATCCCTGATTGAAATAAATGTTCAGGACTTTTAAACAAATATACATAATATAAAAACATTGCAAACTTATAAAACATGTTCAGGATCACAGAAAAACATTCACATATTTTAAAAAATGTTCATGATTTCAAAACAATTTAACGATTTCAACAAATGCTCACGACTTTGTACAATGTTCGCAAATTGAAAAAAAAATGAAGGAAGATGAAACAGACGAAGAAGAAGAAGAAACAAACATGAAAAAACAAAAGAAAAAGGAAAGACTAAAAATGTAAAAAAAATGAAAATAATAAAGTAAAAAAGATAAATAAAGGAATGAAAAACCAGAATAAAATAACCTGCTCAAAGAAGGTTCTAGAAACTTTCCAAAACACAAGGAAAACACATACCGGCCTGAGCCATATGCTTTATCGGCGTGGGAGGGTTCAATGGGCTAGCTCGCTATATGGAGTCCTACGCGCGAAATAGGAACCGCACTTTTGCCATGGCTGTTGCTGTGCTGCGCCTGAGCGAGATGTAGATGCTGGGCCAAGCTGCTCCGACCCGAATGACCAGTGTATATTTAATAGTATACAAGATTTTTTTAGGTGAATAATATACGAGAAATTGTATATATTATTTTAAAAATAACATTTAAATTCCCAAAATTCTAAAAACATTCACATAAAATCAAAATGATATTTAGAGCTTAGATAAGGCTTTTTTAGCCCAAATATGAATTAAAATACATATATTATTTTATAAACTTTATTTCGGGCTGTATATTTAGCGTGCTGAAAATACCAAAAATATTTCTGAATTCCAAATAAATCTTCATACCATTTACCAATTGTTTTGAATCGAAGTAGTTATATTATCTTCCCTCATTTGTTCTATTGTAAATTGGATATTATTTGAATATTTCGAAATTCAATGAAAATATAAATGCATCCAATATACAAATGGGAATTTTGGTAAAGTCATTTTATTCACTCTCTATTAAATATTAAACTAAACATTCGAAAGTTTTCAAATTTTACTCAAAATCAAATAAGATTGTAACAAAACAATCAAAATAATTTAATTATTTAATATTCCAGAACTTATTTTGAATGTTACGTCTGTGTTCAAACTTAATGTCCAGATGGGGCGGACATATTCTATGGACGAGCTATTAGCTATAAGATGCAGTGGGTATCTCGATCTAATAATATTATGGGCATACTGCCTATGTAGCATTAACACATTCATATGTTTGCCATGAGCATGTCATATTTAATTATGTACCTTTGCACATGATTTTGATACTTACCACACGTTTATGCTTTGGAGAGTTACACTAGTGAATCTATGAACTCCCAGTCCAATTTTAGCATAAGAATCACGTTCCAACAACGTGTACATGTCATTTTATATCCATTTTTGTTTTATGTAAACTAAAAGGGGAACACAATGAATTGGATTCTAAACTGATTACATAGATTAATATTTGACCATGTTAAAAAATACAACCCTAATGTAGATAATATTTTATTAACAACATTGTCCTTGATTATGCCAGGAACATGGGGGGTGTTGCTTCTGGCTGCAAAGGAACCTTTGTCTCCCTCAATTAAATTATCATCTCGCGGGAACACATTCCATCTATCACCATGAATAGTGGTGACATCAGTCTTCGTATTCCCTTGAACCTTGTAGTGGACATGTGCAAGGCTACATAGGACAAGTTTATGGCATGACATGTTGTTTACAACTTCTTTCATAGCACACGGTACATTCTCAACATAAATCCATTACGATATTTAACTAATATTATTTTAGAGATTTAAACTAAATTATATAGTTGTTTTCTATATATCACTCCTTATAGAAATCCTAATGCAATTTACTTCAAAACAATAATTTTTCTTTTTATGATTACTGCAATCTACACAATCATTCTTGTAAGTTGGAAAGAATGTCTAATAAATATTCATAAGCACAAACACATAAGTGACAACATATATACACAATAAAAATGGAAATAAATACTACTGTCAAATTAAGAAGACGATATGATTGTTCTTACTTGTGAATCTCATGATGACTCTTCTTTAGATGTCATTATTTTACTTCCGAGGTTGGCTTTTTCGCAAAAGGCATCTAAACATAGGAACGGGACAATTTTGTCATCAACTTACAAGTAACTAATATGTCAACAATTACCTTCAAATAAAAAATATCCATTTATTTCAATTTGACAATCTTCATGTATTCCATTGTACTATCACCAACGATTGCAATCAGCATAAATGCATCACTTAATCACTTTTTGTGCAGCCACTTCATTCCACACCTAAATAATGTACTACAATGTAAAAATTAATAACCATGTAATACTTGACCGCCGGGCTAATCAGATCTTCCTTCAAACGTGTGTAAACGGTACTTTATTTGTAGATTGGCTACAACACTTGATGACTTCGATGATGGTGCTACTTTAGCATCAGGTCGCGAGCTTCGGGGTGAAAGCCTAGGTCTGACCCGAGCTGGTTATACCTAGCAATGGCGCTGTTTTTACGTCGTTACCTTGTTAAATGCATTGCTCGGATATGCTCAGATTGATTCTTCAGGGTGAAAACCTGTATTCTAGCCTTGGTGGTTGGATCCGATGACGATGCAGTTGACGAACTTTGTCATCTATGTGGTGTCATGACATGGCTGGTGTGAATATGGTCATTGTTGTAGTTTGTTGATCATGGATTTGATCACTTAGGACTTCTTTTCTTTTTCCTCGCATATGCATAGCTTTGATCTTCTATGACTTTGTTATTGCCAGTGTTTTTTTGTGCGTGCGTTGGTGTTGACTGTGTGCATTCTATCTATGCAGAGGCCAGATTTGTGCTCTCAAGGTATGTATTCTCTTGATACTCCTTTTTGAGTAAAAAGATCCACCCTTTATCATTTTTTTGTAGATTCTGATATAATCACCTAGGCACTCAAACCGGATTTGTGAGCAAGAAAAGCGCGGGAGGTAGAGGATGTGTCGCACCTTGATGTATATTTATTGTTTTTTGTTAGCACGTTAGTCAATCCTAAGTTAGGGCATCTCAAAGGTGACTCACAAACTGGGCATTGCGTCCATCCGCGAATAGGAGATCAGTTCGAGTATATTGATGTGAGAGGCAACCAATCAAAACTAGCCACATACATCCACCCTAAATTTGCTTTTTAAAGTCCGCATACATCCACATGCTTAAAATAGCCACATATCTAGTTTAAGTTTAGCTAAAAAATGTTTAAATGCAGCAGTAGTTATAATTAAATATTATACTCTTAACAATGTTGTCCCCTTTAACTGCACATAGATGCTTAATCAGATTGTCCTTCAGTTGCTCATGAGTTGTTCGATGCCGAATTTGATGCGTTTGAACTAACTCATCAAATGTAACCGGATTCTGGTCTCGAAGTTCGATAGGATCACCCATGTTCTCAAATTTAAGACCTACAATAGCATATCCTCACCCTCATCCTCGACGATTGAGGGAGTCCTGAATTAGGGGGTATCCGGACAGCCAGACTATATACTTTGGCCGGACTATTGGACTATGAAGATACAAGATTGAAGACCTCGTCCCGTGTCCGGATGGGACTCTCCTTTGCGTGGAAGGCAAGCTTGGCGATTTGGATATGTAGATCTCCTTCTCTGTAACCGACTCTGTGTAACCCTAGCCCCCTCCAGTGTCTATATAAAGCGGAGGGTTTAGTCCGTAGGACAAGAACAACAATCATAATCATAGGCTAGCCTCTAGGGTTTAGCCTCTACGATCTCGTGGTAGATCAACTCTTGTAATACTCATATCATCAAGATCAATCAAGTAGGAAGTAGGGTATTACCTCCATAGAGAGGGCCCAAACCTGTGTAAACATCGTGTCCCCCGCCTCCTGTTACCATTATCCTTAGACGCACAGTTCGGGACCCCCTACCCGAGATCTGCCGGTTTTGACACTGACATTGGTGCTTTCATTGAGAGTTCCACTGTGCCGTCGCGATAAGGCTTGATGGCTCCTTCAATCATCTTCAACAACGCAGTCCAGGGGGAGATTTTCCTTCCCAGACAAATCTTCGTATTCAGCGGCTTCGCACTACGGGCCAACTCACTTGGCCACTTGGAGCAGATTGATAGCTACGCCCCTGGCCATCAGGTTAGGTTTGGAAGCTTGAACTACACTACAGATATCCACGGAGACTTGATCTTCGACGGATTCGAGCCCATTTTAGGTACGCCAGACAGTCGCGATGAGCATGACCTAGATCTGCCATCGGACAGTGCTCGATAGATCGCACCTGCAGCGGCACCGGGAGTCAATCTAGAGCAGATCGTACCCTCCGAGGATGGGTGGATGGACACCACCCCGGAAGGCGCGCACTCATCGGCGCTGGAGCCGAATACTGATCCCACCTCCTGTGAGAGTGATGTCATCGGACCCCCGGACTCGTTTCCGGCTACAGGATCCGAATCGCGTGCGCCCGTGCCTATCGAATATAATTGGGCACCGGTCATGGATTTCACCGCCATGGATATTTTTCAGCACTCGCGCTTCGGCAATGTGCTAAACTCATTTAGGTCTCTCTCCTTGTCGGGAGATTCTTGGCCGAACTATGTCCGGCTCGAGTGGGAAGCAGACGACGAAGAAATTCGATCCCCACCCACCACCCACTTTATAGCCACTGTCGATGACTTAACCCGACGTGCTTGACTTCGACTCCGAAGACATCGACGGTATGGATGACGATGCAGGAGAAGAACAGGAACCACCGCCTACAGGGCGCTGGACCGCGACCTCATCATATGATATTTATATGGTGGATGTCGTGGTTCTAAGTCTGACAATAGTGTAGGGGGGTACTAATGGGAAGGCAAGATCCTAGCTATGGAGTAGTTGTCTACGCAAGAGTTTTACGAGTTCAGGCCCTTCTCGGAGGAAGTAACAGCCCTACGTCTTGGAGCCCAGAGGCGGTCGACTGGATTATATGTGTATGAGTTACAGGGGTGCGAACCCTTTACACTGAGGAGGGGGTGGCTTATATAGAGTTTGCCAGACCCCTCCAGCCCTCAGTTATGCAGGGTTTAAAGTACATTAATACCGGGGGTTACTGGTAATGCCCACATAAAGTGCTATGAAGACCATAAAGGCTACTTAATGATAGACCGTTACGTGCAGAGTGACTTTAGGTTTCCTGTTGGTCGAGTGCTTGGCTTCGTGGTCGAGTATCTTTGAGTCTGTCGAGTGGAGCCTTTCCAGGTCGACTGAAAGGTGATTTCTTCTAGAGATGTCCTTGGGTAGGGTGTCTTGGACAGGTCCATGACCCTACCCTAGGTACATGGCTTCATCATTAGCCCCCGAACGGATCGAGGTTTGAGTGGAAAAGGAATTGAGAACCCCTCCGATTCATCTTTCGTGCTATGAATATGTCCTGTTCTGGATCAACGAACTTAGGTGACGGCACCAACTTTCTTTTCAGTCGCCTTGATCCATTCTTTCTATTTCTCGAGTGAACTTTCTGTACTTGGAGAGCTCCCAACGAAAGAGCAGAGGATATATTCCGTCTGACGAGTTGTTGCGGATTTAGCGGGATCCGCATTTTCGGGAAGCGTGCGGGGCGGAGTAGGCCGCAGCAATCGGACGGGATAAGGCAGGGATGCCTCGATTTCCGCACCACCTTTTTTGCCACATATCACGCGCGCGACTGTTGCGGGATTTGACAGGATCGCCCGGGCCTACAGGTCAGTCACTCGGAAGCGACCTCATATAATGCGCCGGACGGGGTTTTTTGAACAGTGCATCCTCATTTCCTTCCCTCTTCTCCAGATTCATCCGCCGCGCTCGCTTCTGCCCTAGCGCCGCTGCTTCGTGCACGCTTCGCCGGCGATGATGGTGAAGGAGAAGACGGCGGCTTTGGAGCGGGCGAAGAAGGCGATGGCGAAGGCGAAGGGAAGGGCGACCAGTCGGGGCGGATCTTCGTCAAGGACCGGCCTGTCGCGGGGCTGGATCCAGGGCGACTGGATCCGCTCGATGATCCGTCAGAAAGATCTTGACGACCTGGCCGATGAAGGACTGATCCCCCATGGATCAGCGAGGCTCCCGGGGAACAAGTCGGAGCCGCAGCCTCAGGAGGGTGAGTGTGTCCTCTTGGCCACCCATGTTGACCGCGGATTTTCTTTGCCTCCTCATCCTTTCTTTCGGGGATTTCTGAACTTCTTTGGGTCACAACTCCACCATTTCACACCCAACTCTATCGTGTATCTTGCCGCTTTCGTGTCGTTGTGCGAGAACCTCTTGGGTCGTCAGCCTCATTGGGGTCTTTTGAAGCACATTTTCACCTGTCGCTCACAGACGGTGAAAAAGGCCAATCCGAGTGATGAGAGAACCCATGTGATTCCGATGTGCGGGGGCCTTGGAGTTCAGATGAGGGGAAAAAGCGCCTTTCCGGCCATGGTCCTTCCCGACTCGGTTCGTGGATGGCAGTCGACCTGGTTTTACTGCAAAGACCAGCCGACGCCAGGGCAGTCGACTAGACTCCCTCCTTTTTCTATGGACCGAGTGGGGAAGCCTTCTTCTTTGAAGGTGATCCTGGAAGAGAGGCGCAGGTTAAAGTGTTGGTCGAGCGTGTAGTTCAGCTTATCCATGACGGGGTGACCGGCATGGATCTCCTAGAGGCCTTCCTCCGACGACGCATCCAGCCTCTTCAATATCGAGACCATCCAATGTGGATGTATTTTGGCACTGAAGACACCACTCGGGTCCACCCAGAGAAGGTCGAGGATGCCACGCTGGAGAGGCAGATGACTGCCATCACAGGGAATAAAGACAACCCCCAAGGAGCCAGGAGGATTCCTCCACTCGACCAATCATACGAGCCAGACAAGGTCCAATTATGGTTCTCCGACTGTGATCCTGCTTTCTTCATTCCGTTTTGTTAGAGTTCAGTCGACTGACTTTTGCTTTGTTCGTTGTCTTCTAGGTCACTACTGAGATGTACTCGATGCCCAACGGGGCACAAGAACAAGTCGAAGAGGAGGAGGCGAGCGGAGGCGAAAGCCAGGAGGAGTGGCAATCTGACGATGAGGGGGACGAAGATGACGATGGCTCTGGTGGAGAGGAGGAGGAACAAGAGGAGGAAGAGGAGGAGGAAGTCGATCCTTCTCGCACGGAAAGGCGACCCAAGCTCACCCACGACCCCTCGGTCGAGCGTGGCAAAGCAACTGTGCCTGTGGGACAGTCGACGAAGCGCCCTCGGACGTCCTCCCCTGCTCCGACTGAAAAAGCTCTAAAGCATCCCCGAGCGACGTCGTTGAAGCCGTCGAAGGCCCTGCTCAAGATGAAAATGGTCATTCCCACGATTTCCGGGTAACAGCTGAACTCGTGTTTCCTCGTTTAGCATGGGTAGACTCTTGGTCGACTCGTTGGTTAGCCGACTGGTTTCTGAAATCTGCAGTGCTGCTACCTCCAATACCTCCACCAAGAACGACGACCAAGAGATGGAAGACGTTGTCACCTCCAATCCTGGTACGCTCTCTGTAGTTTCACTTCTGGTCGATTGGATTTTTGTTTCTAACTCTGGATTTATCCTGTAGCTCCTCCTCACGTCATTGATCTCCCTGATGATGATGACGAGGTGCCACTGAGGGGGAGGAAGAACAAGAAGGTGCCGGCTGGCAAGACCATTCGAACTGCATCGATGCCTGAGGCATTGGTTTAAGAAGGTGGTGAAGTCACTCGGCATTCTGTGTCCTTCGCTGTGCCGCTGACGAGTGCCCGGCCTTCATCGTCGATTGCTGATCCGCCCTCCCTTTTCGCCACGCACCACGTCCTAGAGGACCAAGCGAGTGCTGCTAAGGTGGCTATACGCCAGGCGGGAATCATGATGGAGCAGGTGAAGGCGATCTGGGAAGCCAGCCAAGCGGCTTATGATGCTAGCTCAGCCCTCCAGAGGAATGTCCAGGTTAGTTGGTCACCGCTTGTTCTGTTAGGATATGCTATCTGAAGATTTCCTTTCCGAAGATCTTTGAATCTGTACACCCACTGGGTCTGTTGATTGATTTTTTGAATTGGTGGGGGCACGCTGAGTGCACCCACTTGGTGTAGTTCCCAAGACTATGGTCGACTGCTGGCAGTCGACCGTAGTCTTTGTATTTTGAGTTTCCTCATTCCAACTTCGTCAGTCGGTCTGGCCGGACCATGTCAAACGGAATCTTGGAACCGGCGGGGACACGCTGAGTGCACCCACTGGGTGTACTCCCCAAGACTACGGTGGACTACTGGCAGTCGACTGCAGTCTGAAGATCCTGTTTTTTTAAGATCATGATGAGATCTCTTTGTTCCTTTCGGACGACTCGGATCAAGTCAATAAAACTAGTGGGGGCACGCTGAGTGCACCCACAGGGTGTAGTCCCCGAGGCTACTGTTGAATATTTTGATTCGGCTGTAGTCTTAGAAATGCTACGGTTTTTCTCTTAGTTACTCGGAAGTAACCTCTCTTTGATATCTGTCGAATGACTCTTTCACAGAAATCTTGCGAGCTTGTGGCTCGCTATACTGAATTGAAAAAAAAACATATCCAGCTCGACCTTGACTTGAAGCTTGTTCAGGAGAACTTTCAGAAGGCAAAGGACGAAGCGAAAGGTATGATTGGTGAGAACTTGACGACTGTTCTTATCCTTCTACCCATTCTTGATTCTGATCTCATTGTCATTTTGCAGATAAAACGAAGGAGGCTCTGAAGAAGAAGGACCAGGAACTTGCCGAGGTGCAGAAGGTGGCTCTGGACAAAATGAAGCTTGCGTAAGAGAAGCTGGCCTCAGTCGGTAAACTTGAAGAAGAGAATGCCAACCTGAAAGCTTCTCTCTACGCGGCCAACAAGGAAGTCAGCCGACTGAAGAATGACAAGATTGCTCTGAGTGACAAGGCTAGTGAGCTGGTGGGGAAGAAGAATGATCTGGAGGCTTATCTGGGAGGGCTCGCCAAGAAGTTGTTCATCATGCTTGAAGGTAATCTCTCCCACCCGAATGACTTGTTATCGTCGACTCATCGTAGAACTGCTGGTTTATCTTTGACTTGTGTATACAGAATTCTGCCAAAACTTCGAAGAGGAGACTAGTCGAGTGGAGACAGGTTTGGATCCCATCAACTCTCCTATGAAGGATGAAACTGCCATGAACGTGCTCCGACTGGAATCTCGTGTTGCTGGTGTGGTCGACTATCTTGCTCGACTGAAGGTTGCGGCGTCGTGGATTGATACAACACTCTGGTCGGGAGAGACGCTTCAAAATGACCTCGAGTCTCTGATGACTCGACTGAATGAAGTTCCAGGTCGAGTGCAAGAATGGAAGAAGTCCTCTGCCAGGTGTGGTGCTGATGTTGCTCTGTCTCTGGTCCGTGTTCACTGCAAGGATGCACGAGAGGACAAGCTGGCGTCCCTCAGAGTGGCCAATACCAAGAAGCATGACTTCCAATCTTTCATGGAGACCTTCATTGCCGCCGCCACTCGGATTGCAGATGGAATCGACCTGGACCAGTTCGTCGCTCCTTCCAGTCCTCCACCGAAGGAGTAAAAAAACTTCTATGCTTGATGCCTTAAATTTGCCTCGGAATGCCGAGTGGTTGTTGTAACCGATAAACTTTAACAGGCTCGATGCCTGAGCACTTCTGGATCCGTAGGATGCTATCTGAACTTGGCTTTGTCGTTGAATATGTTTGCATTTGCCTTCGAGCGAACATTGTTCTTCACTCAGAATATATTTTAGTGCTTGTGACGCACTCTTGCAGGTAGGAATGGAGCACAGATTGCAGTCGGCCTGCGTCCTTGCGGATCCGGATGGAGTGCACATTGTATTTGTGGTGGAGTTCTGAAGGAGAAGGTAGCAGTTGACCTGCACCTCGTCGTCCTTGCAGAGCGCACATTGTATTTGTGCCGTGGCTCCGAAGGAGAAGGTAGTAGTTGACCAGCACCTCGTCGTCCTTGCAGAGTGCACATTGTATTTGTGTCGTGGCTCTGAAGGAGAAGGTAGCAGTCGACCTGCACCTCGTCGTCCTTGCGGATCGGAATGAATTTCATACTTAGGCTAGTACTGGACTGCAGCTAAGCCCCCGAGTGGGAGGATTGCTCTCCAGTCGGTAGGATTTTCAAACACTTAGGCGAGTACTGGACTGCAGCTAAGCCCCCAAGTGGGAGGTTTGCTCTCCACTCGGTAGGATTTTCAAACACTTAGGTTAGTACTGGACTGTAGCTAAGCCCCCGAGTGGGAGGATTGCTCTCCACTCGGTAGGATTTTCAAACACTTAGGCGAGTACTGGACTGCAGCTAAGCCCCTGAGTGGGAGGATTGCTCTCCACTCGGCAAGATTTTCAAACACTTAGGCGAGTACTGGACTGCAGCTAAGCCCTCGAGTGGGAGGATTGCTCTCCACTTGGTAGGATTTTTGTATTTGTGGTGTACCTCCGAAAGAGAAGGTGGCAGTCGACCTGCACCTTGTCGCCCTTGCGGATTGGAATGGATTAAATACTTAGGCGAGTACTGGACTGCATCTAAGCCTCCGAGTGGGAGGTTTGCTCTCCACTCAGTAGGATTTTCAAATACTTAGGCGAGTACTGGACTGCAACTAAGCCCCCGAGTGAGAGACTTGTCCGTCACTCGGTAGGATTTTCAAATAGTTAGGCGAGTACTGGACTGCAGCTAAGCCCCCGAGTGAGAGGCTTGCTCGTCACTCGGTAGGATTTTAAAATACTTAGGCGAAACGGATTCGTAGCTAAGCCCCCGAGTGAAGGCCTGCTTGTCACTCGGTAGGAAATTTTTTTACAGACTTAGGCAAAACGGATTCGCAGCTAAGCCACCCACTGGGGGATTTCTCTTATAGACAAAAGCAACAACAATCAATGAGAAAATTGTAACACTTTTGTCTTTGATAAACAAACTACAGGAGTACTTTTATTACAACTCATCCGAGTGAGTACTTAAGTGTAAAAGGGGCGGAGCAGGTCCGCATTCCAAGCTCGTGGCTCATCAATCTGGCGACCGACATTGTAAAGACAGTATGCTCCATTGTGGAGAACTTTGGTGACAATGAACGGGCCCTCCCAAGTAGGGGCGAGTTTGTGTGGCTTCTGTTGATCCACTCGGAGGACCAAGTCCCCTTCTTGGAAGGCTCGACTCTTCACGTTTCTGGCATAGAAACGATGGAAGTCCTGCTGATAGATGGTCGATTGGATCAAGGCCATCTCTCTTTCTTCTTCTAGAAGGTCGACTGCATCCTGCTGAGCTTGCTCTGCTTCAACTTCAGAGTAGAGCTCGACTCGAGGTGCATTGTGAAGCAGATCGCTCGGCAGAATTGCCTCAGCTCCATAGACCAAAAAGAATGGAGTTCTCCAAGTCGACTGATTAGGCGTAGTTCCCCAAAGAACTGATGGAAGTTCGTCGACCCAAGCGCCTGCTGCGTGTTTGAGATCACACATCAACCGGGGTTTCAGTCCTTTGAGAATTAGGCTGTTTTCTCTTTCTGCTTGTCCATTCGACTGGAGTTCCCTCCTCCGGTTTCCTGGGCGACTGACTTGTGCTTGCCACTCCGGAGCCGATCCTCTTCTTCACCACTGGCATATTTGGTGGCTATCTCCATCATTCGACTCAGAGACATGTCTCCGGTTCGACCGAATTTCAGGTTTAGCTCTCTGTACTTAATGCCTTCCTTGAAGGCACAGACTGCCTGGTGATCAGATACATTCTCTATCGTGTGATGTAATGTGATCCATCTCTGGATGTAATCTCTCAAAGTCTCATTCGACTTCTGCACACAAGTTTGCAGCTCTGTCAGTCCTGCTGGTCGCTTGCATGTTCCTTCAAATGTTCTGACAAACACTCGAGAAAGATCTTCCCACGTGTAAATGCTTCTGGGTGCAAACTGATTCAACCATGCTCTGGCTGATCCCTCCAACATAAGAGGCAGATGTTTCATGGCCACCTCATCATTTCCGCCGCCGATCTGAACAGCCACTCGGTTGTCTTCAAGCCAAGTATCTGGCTTAGACTCACCAGTGAACTTACTGACTCCAGTCGCCAACCTGGAGTTGGGGGGAATCACCGCGGCCCTGATGGCTCTGCTGAAACACTCTAGTCCTGAGACATGCACTCGGCTGCTAGTGGGTACATCTCTATTGTGACCCTCTCCGTGAGCTCTGTTCCTGTCGACCAGACCTTGAATGATGATGAATCTCGCATCAAAGCCTGGTTCCCTGGGGTCGACTGAAATCCTTCGCCCACCACTGTAGTCGAGGCGCGTACGATCCACCCCTTGGGGGAGGGGTGGGCACTCAAAGTCGATCATCGCGATCAATTCGGTGATCATACTGCTCACGGTTCTTGTACTGATCGTGCCGGTCTCCACGCCCTTCAGCCTCGGGGGCGATCTGGGGCTATGAGCCGACTAGAGTGTATTTGCAGCTATGGATCTGTTGTGAATCCTATTCCGTGACTGTGACACAGCTGAATTTTGATCTCTTGCTGCCCGGAGTAAATCTCTGATCTACATCAAGCCTCTGCCAGCCTCTGACTGGGAAGTCTGAATCAACTCTGCTATACGGGTTGTAGCTGCTAAATTCTGGATCGGAGTTCGATATACCTGAGTCAGTGCTAGGAAGAGTTTACGTCGACTGGATGCCGGAACCCGTTCCCGCGCATGCTCATCGAGTGCTCGCTGAAGGTTCTCCAGTCGAGTGCGCTCAGCTAAGTTAGCCAAGCGTGCATCCTCTAAGGCCCAATCCTCAGGGGTTTCTCCAACGATAGGAGTGTGTAACGCATCCATGTTCCGCGGTGAAGTTCTTCCCTTTGCAGCGAAGTGAGGGGCTCGGGGAGATACTCCTCATGGGCACGCGACGGGTCGCCTCCGTCGGTGCCGGGAAAACCGGGAGGACCGCGTGGTCCATCGACCATCAAAACCTCCGCCGCTGGATCGCTGCTATCCCACTCGGATGCAGTCTCTGCGGAGCCAGTCGACAGATCGAATAGGCCGTAGAGAGATTCGTCGGGCTCGATTGCCGCAACTTGGGGGGTGGCCGACTGGCAAGCCACCACGTGTCTCACCCACCGCTGAAGCCTCGACCGACCGGAGCGCTTGTGCCGGCGAGAAACAGGGGGGAGGACGACACAAAAACCGACCGATACTGGGTCGACGGCTTTCGCAGGAGGACGCCGCGGACGCACGCACGAAAGTGTGTCGCCCCGCGGACTGGGAGCGTGTCGATATCAAGCGGAGCCTCCTGAAGCCAAGCTGACTCGTCGGCGACGAACGTGAGCGCGCCGAGACGGATCTCGCGGCCCTCAACCAAAACTCCGCCTGAAACCATGATGAAGGAGATCGGAAAAAATTGCAACTTCTCCAATAAGTCGCTAAGACACCTGCCCCATGGTGGGCGCCAACTGTCGTGGTTCTAAGTCTGATAGTAGTGTAGGGGGGTACTAATGGGAAGGCAAGATCCTAGCTATGGAGTAGGTG
The DNA here is from genome assembly GCF_002162155.2 of Triticum dicoccoides. Lineage (NCBI taxonomy): Eukaryota > Viridiplantae > Streptophyta > Magnoliopsida > Poales > Poaceae > Triticum > Triticum dicoccoides. Next base: position 43,018,264 of record NC_041387.1, on the reverse strand, counting down.
TATACGCAAGAGTTTTACGAGTTCAGGCCCTTCTCGGTGGAAGTAACAACCCTACGTCTCAGAGCCCGGAGGCGGTCGACTGGATTATATGCGTATGAGTTACAGGGGTGCGAACCCTTTACACTAAGGAGGGGGTGGCTTATATAGAGTTCGCCAGACCCCTCCAGCCCTCAGTTATGCAGGGTTTAAAGTACATTAAGACCGGGGGTTACTAGTAACGCCCACATAAAGTGCTACGAAGACCATAAAGGCTACTTAATGACAGACCATTACGTGCAGAGTGACTTTAGGTTTCCTGTTGGTCGAGTGCTTGGCTTCGTGGTCGAGTATCTTTGAGTCCGTCGAGTGGAGCCTTTCCAGGTCGACTGAAAGGTGATTTCTTCTAGAGATGTCCTTGGGCAGGGTGTCTTGGACAGGTCCATGACCCTACCCTAGGTACATGGCTTCATCAGTGGACACCCCTAAAGAAAACAATGGCGATGAGGCAACGGAAGATAACCCCTTGGGGAAGCAATCGAGACACCGGCGTCATCGGCGGTGCTCCAAGCCCCGCCATAGAAAAAATAGTGATGCTGGCACAGGAGACAACAATCCGGATGGTGCCGAAGACAAAGGCAATCCTTCCTAGCCAGGCTTCGAGAAGGAGCAGGAGGATGGGCAAGCTAGCCCCAAGGAACAGGCAACCGATGGAGAATCAGAGGACGATAATTACATGCCTCTCTCCGAAGACGAAGTGAGCCTTGGCGACGAAGAATTCATCATGCCTGAGGATTCCGTCGAACATGAGCGCTTCAAACGCCAGCTTATAGCCACTGCTAAAAGCCTAAAGAAAAAGTAGCAACAGCTCCAAGTTTATCAAAATCTGCTAACTGACAGATGGACTCAGGTCCTGGCTGCCGAGGAATACGGACTCGAGCGCCCTACCAAAAGTTACCCAAAGCACAAGTTGCTACCTCAACTCGAGGAGGAGGCGTTAAATCCCACACTACCAGCGCATGATGTGGCTGACCGGCCACCATGTGGCCGTGACAAAGCGGCGCACCAGCCCGAAGTCCAGACCGCACCCCGCCGCCAATCAAACGATAATGCTAAGGCCCGGGGCTACACGAAGGACCTGTGAGATGTATTGAACAACAAAGCAGGACAGTCAAGATCGATCTACGGATCGCGGGGGCGTGCCACAATATGTGACAATGACCGTCATGCCGGATACAATAAACCATAGTCCGGCTAGGCCGGATATAACAGACCAGACTCATTCGAACTCCATCATGATGTAGCCCGACATAGAGGCACCGCACACCCCCTATGCTTCACTGACGAAGTAATGGATCATGAATTCCCAGAAGGGTTTAAACCCATAAACATTGAATCATACGATGGTACTACAGACCCCGCGGTATGGATAGAAGATTTCTTCCTCCATATTCATATGGCCCGCGGAGATGATCTACATGTCATCAAGTACCTCCCACTAAAACTCAAGGGACCAACTCGGCATTGGCTGAATAGCTTGCCAGCAAACTCCATCGGGAGTTGGGAGAACCTGGAAGATGCATTCCTTGACAACTTTCAGGGCACATATGTGCGACCACCGGATGCTGATGACCTAAGTCACATAACCCAACAGCCCGGAGAGTCAGCCAGGAAATTTTGGACATGGTTCCTGACTAAAAAGAACCAAATTGTTGACTGTCCGGATGCCGAAGCCCTAGTGGCCTTTAATCATAACATCCGTGATGAGTGGCTTGCCCGACATCTTGGCCAGGAAAAGCCAAAGTCCATGGCAGCCCTCACAACACTCATGACCCGCTTCTGTGCGGGCGAGGATAGCTGGTTGGCTCGTAGCAACAACATAACAAACAACCCTGGCACATCAAAAGCCAGGGATAACAATGACAAACCTCGACGCAACAAATATAAGCATCGCAAAAAAGGCGATAGCGCCGAATACATGACAGTCAAAGCCGGATTCAGTGGCTCCAAGTCCGGTCAGCAGAAAAGGCCATTCAACAAAAACAATTCAGGCCCATCCAGTTTGGATCGCATACTCGACCGTCCATGCCAAATCCATGGCACCCCAGGAACACCAGCCAATCATACCAACAGAGAATGTTGGTCTTCAGACAAGCTGGCAGGTCAAGTGCCGAAAACAAGGGGAAAGGGTCTCAAAGCGACGACGACAATGAGGAGCCCCGATCACCAAAAACGGGAGGTCAGGAGAAATTCCCTCCAAAGGTGAAGACGGTGAATATGATACACACAACCTATATCCCCAATCAGGAGCGTGAATCAAGGGACACCCATGCAACAAAGCGAGTCGCCCCAAAACTCAACCTATGGTCCTCTTATCCGATCACCTTCGATCGAAGGGACCATCCTACCAGTATCCGTCATGGCGATTCAACGGCAATGGTCCTCGACCCCATCATCGATGGATTCCACCTCACAAAAGTCCTCATGGACGGTGGCAGCAGCCTGAACCTGCTGTATCAGGATACAGTGCGCAAAATAGGCATTAATCCCTCGAGGATCAAACCCACAAAAACCACCTTTAAAGGTGTCATACCATGTGTAGACGCCTGTTGTACAGGCTCAATCACACTGGAGGTGATCCTTGGATCCCTGGACAGTCACCGTACCGAAGAGTTACTCTTCGACATTGTCCCCTTTTACAGTAACTATCAGGCCTTGCTCGGACGAACTGCATTTGCTCGGTTCAACACGGTGCCACATTATGCCTACAATAAGCTCAAGATGCCCGGTCCACGTGGCGTTATCACGGTTAAGGGCAGGGCCGAACTCCTCGCTGCCGAAGAATCTACCACCGCTTTCACAGCAAGAGCAACAAATGGCACCTCCCAATCGAACATTAAGTCGATGGCCAAGCTCACGGACTCTGTAGAAGAAGTCCAAACTATGGTGCGGCGGGATAGACCGGCCCGTCCGGAGCTTAACTAAAAACACTCCGGCAAAACTCAAAAGACAAGCCACATACTACGGCTCAACCGCTTCATGGCGAAAGACTATCTCTTGCATTTTTCTCGTAGGATCACCTTTGGACAGGCCAGGACGGATGACGTGGAAGCAGCGTGGGCACGTAAGGGAATCGGCAGATACTCCCCTCTTTGATAATCCGAATATACTCCGGATCCGCATACAACCTCCTCCCGTCTGGTCTTAACAGGTTCTACAACCATATTTTCTTTTTTACCACATTACATGTACTCATATACTTAGACGTATTACTCAAATACACCATGTGAGTTTATATGATGCTAGTCTGCTGTTATTTCTTATTAAAACCCTTTTATGGGAAGGTAGATGCTTATCGTGATATGCCTTAGTATGCCAGGGGCTTCATCATACCCATATTATGGCACTAAAGTCCGAACACCGTCACGGTAGTTCGGCACCCCGAACTTATATCATTATATGCATCGGCTCCGGATCATGTCTTGGGTCAATAGTTGGGTTTGCCCGGCTCCTATGTTTTGGTACCTTACGTTCCACTATATCGGCTAAGGTAGTGCTAGGAGAACTACTGCGATTGTGTCCCGGTTCTTGCGGACGAGCACCTCAGTAGAGAAAGTCGAAAACTGACTGTCATGATGCGACGAGAGTTGGTCAGCTGTTCGAGAGGTTATCAAATCTTTAAGGATTTTTTCCCGCATAATGCTATAACCAATGCAGCGTGCGAAGGATCGGTCTTCTTCCGATCATGTGCTTATAGATCCCCTCGTGCGGTCTTCCGAACACCAGGGGCTGCGCCTACCATACTTCTAAATTCTTATGGCTAAGTGAGAGTGATAAAGCCGTATAGTCTGATTGTCTGGTTCGTTGTGCAGAACACCTCCTTCAAGGACCCAAAACTGGGAGAAAGAGTGCTCAGGTTTACCCCAAACACCCCCGTACTCACTGCGTGGGGGCGGAAGCCGATGACTGGCCAACTCTCAGGATTAATATATAAAACGACAACACAAGAGGAAAAACTTTCAAGAGACAGGCAATAAAAATGACCCTGTTCAAACATTACAACGGACAAACATGACCGTATTCATGGAAATATAATGTCCTTGGTGCATTGCTCTGCTGTAAGGCAGGCTCCTTTCAAGACACCTTCATAATACATTTTGGGCGTGCGGTGCTCCTTACCCTCCGGCGGTCCCTCGGTCATCAGCTTTTCCGCATCCATCTTCCCCAATGCACTTTTGCACGGGCGAAGGCCATTCATGCACCCTCTATACAGGCCGACCGCTTGATGACTTCGAGTCAAGGACAGGCACTCACAAGCCACTTCACGAGCCCGAAGTAACTGCTTGGAATAGGCTCGACGGGCCATAGCCAGATAATTACGTCCTTCATGGCTAGTTCGGCCGCTTTATGCAGTTCGGTCAGCTGCTTCAGCTGATCGAAGAAAGACACCGGATAAGTCGGCCCCAGATACTGCATCCAACTGAGCTTATCCGCAGTATTTGTCTCTTTGGCTCGGTAGAATTGGGCGGGATCAGATATGCTGCGCGGCAGATCCGCAAACACTCCTGGAGAAATCAGAATTCAAATTATCAAACTTGGTTTCCTCCTTTCAAAATATCCGATTTATATATAAAAAGCCTTACCGGCCGCAATCTTCCTCGCTTCCTGGATTTCCTTCAGGGCACCCTGGGCTTCCCCCCGGGGATCACTTGCGGCTTGGCGAGCCTGGGAGAGTTCAAATTCTTTCCCTGATAAACTCTGCTCCAAGGTCTCACATTTCATCACGGCCTCTTGAAGCTTTCGCTCGGCCTCAATAACCCTAGCTTCGTGCTTCTCACGGAGGGCTTGCTCTGTGGCTGCCCTCTTCTCGGCTTCGACCACAACCCTTTTAAGAGCCTCAATTTCGTACGTTGCCCCTAGAGCACATCATAAAAATATTTTTATCATGCACACCTCAAACATTTGCGCCAAATAAACAAGGTCTCCGCATACCTTGGTTGTCCTCCAGTTGTTTCTTCACCTAGCCAAGTTCGGCTTCAGCCATCTCCAAACTACGCTTTAGTCCGGATACTTCTGCAGCTCGAGAGGCGGCAGTCGCTTCAGACGCCTGCTTATTCAAACAAGTTAGATGTCATCAAGTGAGACTCTTGCAAACATAAAATTGATCCTCTGCCCGGTTCTGCCTTATCACCGAACAGTGTATCAGGGGCTACTATCTATACTATGACAATCTTCCATACCTCGAAGCCTCTTATAAGGCTGACGCATGATTCATTCAGTCCGTCTTCAGCAGACTAAATCTTCTCAATCACTGCACCCATAAGGGCACGGTGTTCATCAATGATGGAGGCGCCCTTCAGCGCCACCAGTAAAGCGTCCGGCACCTCTGGTTAGACAGAAGTCGCCGGTGGTACAGGCATGCCCCCTCCAGCCAACGGAAGCCGCCTGCCTGATTCCGGAGCGTTATTGGCCTCCGGGATAGTGTCTGGTCGGGGGCTGGATTTAAGATGATCCCCGCCGTCGACGTCCACGGGAGTCTTCCCTCCCGTGTGTCCGGACCCCGAAGTTTGGCCTTCTAGCATCGCCTTAGCAATAGTCCCCCCTCTTCCGTGGCTTGGGTCCTTCTAGGATAAAACCTCGGTGTCATTTGCACGACTGGGGGAGGCGGCCTTTAGGGGTGTCCCGCTCTCCATAGCATCCGAACCCAGCGAATCCTCCTACAAGGATCGTTCAGCGCGGGACCTCGCAGGACTATAAAAGGTATGGCTCAGGTGAAAATATTATGCCACGACGAGTCTGGGTGCGTAAGCATGTTCAGAATTTATACTCATGAGTTCACCAGGGGCCGAGCCCTTGGATCCCACTCTGGGCTGCTATCGGCGGCAGCAGTGGACTCCACTAGAAGGGGAATTTTTCCCCTCTTGGGTGACTCGGTGTAACGCCCTCGATGCGGCTATAGCTCCCACGTGTCGAGGCACGACTTAGAGGCATAACCGCATTGAAAGCAATGTCGCAAGTCAGGCAATCATTACAACATCCCATGTAATATATAATAAAAGGGGGAGATAACATAGTTGGCTTACACTCGCCACGTCACATCAGAGTACATAAATAACATCCATCAAACAAACACTCATGGCCCGACTACGGCGCCAAAATGGAAAAGAACCCAACATGCGACAAGGTACTGAATCGATAACCCCAACTAGGCACCACTACTGATCATCTGGTAAGGACACGTAGTATCGCTGAGAGTCCTCGTCGAACTCCCACTAGAGCTCGTACTCGTCAACTAGAGCGGAATCACCTGGACCTGCATCTGGAGTTGTAGTATCTGTGATCCACAGGGACTCAGCAATCTCACACCCACGCGATCAAAACTATTTAAGCTCATGGAAATGGATAAGGCAAATATATGTGGAGCTGCAGCGAGCGACTAGCATATGTGGTGGCTAACTTATACGCAAAAGAGAGCGAGAAGAGAAGGCGAAGCACGAGCGAGAAGCTAAAAGAACATCCTGCGCAAGCATAACTCCAACACCGTGTCCACTTCCCGGACTCCGCCGAGAAGGGGCCATCACGGTAACACACACGGTTGATTCATTTTAATTAAGTTTAGTTCAAGTCATCTACAACCGGACATTAACAAATTCCCATCTGCCCATAACCGCGGGCACGGCTTTCGAAAGATCAATCCCTGCAGGGGAGTCCCAACTTAGCCCATGACAAGCTCTCACGGTCAACGAAGGAATAGACCTCCACCCAAGTCACACCGATCAGACTCGGTATCTTGGTACAACAAGATGATTCGACAAGTTAAAACAAGTCCAGCAACACCGCCCGAATGTGCCGACAAATCCCGATAGGAGCTGCACATATCTCTTTCTCAGGGCACACTCAGATGAGACTAGCTACGAGTAAAACCAACCCTCAAGTTTCCCTGAGGTGGCCCCGCAGGCAGCTCAGTTCGGACCAACACTCAGAGGGAGCACTGGCCCAAGGGGGGGGCTAAAATACGATGACCCTCGGGCTCCGGAAACCCAAGGGAAAAAGAGGCTAGGTGGCAAATGGTAAAACCAATGTTGGGCATTGCTGGAAAAGCTTTAATCAAGGCGAACTATCAAGGGGTTCCCATTATAACCCAACCGCGTAAGGGACGCAACAATCCGGGAACATAACACCGATATGACGGAAACTAGGGCGGCAAGAGTGGAACAAAACACTAGGCGAGAGGCCGAGCCTTCCACCCTTTACCAAGTATATAGATGCATTAAGATAACATAGCAATATAATAATATCCCAACAAGTAAATAAATGTTCCAACAAGGAACGGCTCCAATCTTCACCTGCAACTAACAACGCTATAAGAAGGGCTGAGCAAAGCGGTAACATAGCCAATCAACGGTTTGCTAGGACAATGGTGGGTTAGGGGTTCAACATGGCAATTGGGAGGCTGACAAGCAAAAGGTAGGCATCGTAGCAGTGGCAAAGCAAAAGAGCGAGCAAACTAGCATAGCAAAGATAGTAGTGATTTCGAGGGTATGATCATCTTGCCTGCACAGTTGTCAGAGTTGACTGGATCCTCACAAGCAAACTCAACGGGCTCCTCGGTAGCGAACTCGTCTCCCGGCTCTACCCAACAAGACAAACAAGCAACAAGGATACAATCAACCACGGGCAAGACCAAGCAATATGATGAAATGACGATATGCTATGCGGGATGCGATGCGGGATGCAAAATGCAAGATATGACAGGAAATGCATGAACCTGGCATCAACTTGGAAAACCAAGTGTGCCACTGGATAGAGGGGATGAAATCGCTTGAAAACGATATAAAGATCATTGGAATCGGAGCTACGGTTTGGAAATGGCAAGCGTTTTAAGATATGACACCGGTCTGCGATTAACAGCAAGTAGGCATCTAAATGCAACGAAATGAACATGCTACAGCCACCAAACATGAAAAAAAATACATGGCAGTGAAGTACACAAGATGTTTGACAAAACACTAGCACTGAGTCATAGGCAAATTCATCCATTAAGAGGTTCAAACAAGCATGGCTAAAACGCAAATGCAAAACAGATTTCAGACTTAGTGAAATTAACACTAGTCTGAAATTTCAGATCACGATGCTCTCTTCGGAGCAGCAAAACAACATGATAGAAAACCTGAACATGACAAGTAAGAACATGGCATGGAGCTACTCAACAAGCTTAATAAAACACCCAAAGTGACCTGGGGCCAAAAGGGTTCACAAAATACTCTACCGAGCTCACGAACATCGCTCGAACACAATCAGTTTTCAGACTTAGAGAAAACTGAGACATGCTGAAATTTAACTCACGAAGGCATGTAAACGAGCTCGATGCACTCACTACGGTGCAAGTCATGGCAAGGAAAGCATATAACCAGCAAGAAGGCACAAAGTGCTAGCTACACATGGCAAGAACTAAGGCATAGCATGCATGGAACACTAACGGTAGCATCGGCGAAATCGCAAACGAGTTGCCGATCTGCCCAGATTAACAACGAAGCAAAAGTTGAGCTCGATTGAGTCAACCTAGAGCACTCCACATATGCAAACAAAGACATGGATGGATAGAGCATAACATAAATATCAAAACTCCCTTACTGATCATCCTCAAAAGAGGCACGGATCATTAGGAAACGAGCTGGACATATAGCATCATGAACTAAAATATCCCAGACTTAGCGAAAATCACTAAGTCCCTGAAATCTGCAATCTCAGGTACCTCTCTTCGCAAGCTTGCACAAGACAACACACACATCCTAAAAATGCATGGGTGGCACCTCTAGAAAGAAGACAAAATGCTTCACAATACATCCCAAAGGGGCACAGGCATATCACGCACGAATTAAACATAGCAAAAATGACAAAAGTGCATGATGAACTAACGGATCTGCAATTTAACTCATGAAGCCTCCTTCTAACAGCATTTTGGATATCAAGATGATCTCAAATGCAAATGATGCAATGGAATGAAATGATGTACATGTCGAGACGAAGATTTTGATATATCATATGCCCAAAACGGAGCTACGGTTGCGGAGATACAAGCAGTCAAAGAATGCATAAAAATTAGAGGGAGAGGGAAAAAGTCAACCCTAGAATTTCGGATCTGAGATCCAGATCGGGGCACTGTTCACCGACGCGGAAACCGAGGTCCGCCGGGCTCTCGCCGGAGCTCACCGGAGGGAGACGCGAGGCGGCGCCGGGGAGGATCGAGGAGGCCGGGCCGACCGGAGTCGGTCGCCGGAGCAGCGGGCGAGGGCGGCGGCGCTCGGCGGCGCCCTCGGCGGCGCGGGGCGGCGAGGAGGCCGGTGGCCGGAGCGGCGGGCGGTGGCGGGGCGCGGCGGCGCCGGCAGCCGGCCGGGAAGAGGACGGCGGCGGGGCACGGGACGAAGGGCGGCGACGGATCGGGCCTCGGGGGCCCCTCCTGGGCCTCCCGGGCCGGCGGCGGCGAAGTGGGCGCGTGCCCACGTGGCAGCGCCTGAGTGGCGGAGGCGGGCGGCGGCGGACGCGTCCGGCGCTGGGGCGGACGTGTCCGTCGGCGGCGGAGGATGTTTTTTTTTGAACTAGGGTTTCGGACGGGGGAAGAAGAGATCCGAATGGAGGGGGTATAAATAGGCATAAGTGGAGCTAGGAGAGTCCAAATGAGGTGCGGTTTTCGCCCACACGATCGTGATCGAACGCTCTAGGACATGGAGCAGAGTTTGGTGGGTTTTGGGCCAAATTTGGGGGGTGTTGGGCTGCAACACACATGAGGCCTTTTCGGTCCCTCGGTTAACCGTTGGAGCATCAAACGAAGTCCAAATGATACGAAACTTGACAGGCGGTCTACCGGTAGTAAACCAAGGCCGCTTGGCAAGTCTCGGTCCAATCCGGAAATGTTTAGACCCCACACACGAAAGAAGACTAGAAATGACCACCGGAGGAGAACGAAGCGCCGGAATGCAAAACGGACAACGGGGAAAATGCTCGAATGCATGAGATGAACATGTATGCAAATGCAATGCACGAGATGGCATGATAAGAGATGCACGAAAAAGAAAAACAACACACGGAGACAAAGTCCCGAACCCGAGAAATAAATATAACTTGACACCGGAAACGGCAAGAGTTGGAGTACAAATGGGGAAAGTTACATCTGGGGCGTTACTACACTCCACCACTACGAAAAGATCTCGTCCCGAGATCTAGGACTGAAAGAACTCCGGGTACTCAGAACGGAGGTGATCCTCGCGTTCCCAGGTAGCTTCACGGTCGGAATGGTGTGACCACTTGACTTTGAGAAATTTGATTGACTTGTTGCGAGTCTTGCGTTCAGTCTCTTCAAGAATAGCAACTGGGTGCTCACGATAGGAGAGATCTTCTTGGAGCTCAATGTCCTCGAAGTTGACGGTGCGGTCAGGAGTCTTGAAGCACTTTCGAAGCTGAGAGACGTGGAACACATCATGAACATTTGCAAAGTTTGAAGGAAGCTCGAGTTGATAGGCGAGGTCGCCTCTCTTGCTGACAATCTTGAAAGGTCCCACGTATCTAGGGGCAAGCTTCCCTTTGATACCGAAGCGACGAGTACCTTTCATGGGAGAGACGCGGAGGTAAACATGATCTCCAATCTCAAAAACCAGATCACGATGCTTACTATCATAGTAGCACTTCTGGCGGGATTGAGCTGCTTTGAGGTTATCACGAATGACTTTGCACATTTCTTCTGCCTCTGTGATTAAGTCATTACCCAGCAGCTGACGTTCACCGGTTTCAGACCAGTTGAGAGGGGTACGGCACTTCCTGCCATATAGAATTTCAAAAGGGGCTTTGCCCGAACTTGCTTGAAAGCTGTTGTTGTACGAGAATTCAGCATAAGGAAGACAGTCCTCCCACTTCATGCCGAAAGAAATCACACAAGCCCTGAGCATGTCTTCGAGAATCTGATTGACACGCTCGACTTGACCGCTCGTTTGAGGATGGAAAGCTGTGCTGAAGCGGATGTTGGTGCCCATGGCCTTCTGAAAAGAATCCCAAAACTTGGAGGTAAAGATGCTGCCACGGTCTGAAGATATCACTTGAGGAATACCGTGCAGAGAGACAATGCGAGAGGTATAGAGTTCCGCCAATTGAGCTGCAGTGATTGACTCTTTGATAGGCAGAAAATGAGCCACTTTGGTGAGCTTGTCGATGACAACGAAGATAGCATCGTTGCCACGCTTGGACTTTGGAAACCCAGTCATGAAGTCCATTTCAATGTGGTCAAACTTCCATTCTGGAATGGCAAGAGGTTGGAGGAGACCTGCTGGCCTTTGGTGTTCTGCCTTCACTCTTCTGCAGACATCACATTCATTCACGAATTGAGCGATCTCGCGCTTCATTCGAGTCCACCAATAAGCTTGCTTGAGGTCCTGATACATCTTCGTACTACCAGGGTGGATGGAGAGGAGAGAGTTGTGAGCCTCGTTCATGATCACCTTACGAAGTTCACCTTTGGGCACAACAATTCGATCCTCGAAGAAGATAGTGTCCTTGTCATCAAGTCGGTAGCACTTGTACTTGGACTGACTCTTTGCAATACCAATCTTCACCTTCTTCACCATATCATCAAGAAGTTGGGCTTGGCGAATCTGGTCTTCTAAGGTAGGAGAGACTTGAAGGTTGGCGAGGAAACCTTGAGGAACAACTTGCAGATTAAGTTTGCGGAAAGCTTCACAAAGCTCGGGTTGGTAAGGCTTGAGAATCAGACTGTTGCAATATGCTTTTCTGCTCAACGCGTCAGCAATCACATTAGCCTTGCCTGGAGTATACTCAATACTCGGATTGTACTCTTGAATCATTTTGACCCATCGAGTCTGCCTGAGGTTGAGATTAGGCTGAGTGAAGATGTACTTGAGACTCTTGTGATCAGTGAAAATATCCACTTTCCTTCCCAATAGAAGATGTCTCCAAGTCAACAAAGCGTGCACAACTGCCGCCAACTCGAGATCATGAGTGGGGTAGTTCTTCTCATTAGGTTTCAACTGGCGAGAGGTATAAGCAACAACTTTCTTCTCTTGCATCAGTACAGCACCGAGACCTTGGAGAGAGGCATCACAAAAGTCCTCGTACGGCTTGGTTTCATCAGGCGGAGTCAGAACTGGAGCAGTGATCAATTTCTCTTTCAAAGTGTTGAAAGCAATATCACACTCCGGAGACCAAACGTACTTGACGTGCTTCTGAAGAAGATTTGAGAGAGGCTTGGCGATCTTAGAAAAGTTTTCAACGAATCTTCTGCAATAGCTTGCGAGACCGAGGAAACTGCGGAGTTGCTTTACGTTCTGAGGAGGTTCCCAATTCACGATTGCAGACACCTTCTCAGGATTCACGGAAATGCCCTTGGCAGAGATGATATGACCAAGATAAAGAACCTCATCGAGCCAAAATTCACACTTGGAGAACTTGGCGTAGAACTGATGTTCCCTGAGCTTGTCAAGTACCAAACGCAAGTGCTTGGCATGATCTTTCTTGTTCTTCGAGAAAACCAGAATGTCGTCGAGATAGACCAAAACGAATTCATTGGTGTAGGGGTTGAAGATGAAGTTCATCATGCGAGAGAACGTCGGAGGAGCGTTGGCGAGGCCAAAAGACATGACGGTGTATTCATATGAACCAAAACTTGTCCTGAACGCCGTCTTGGGAATATCTTGCTCACGAATACGAATCTGATGATAACCCATACGGAGATCAAGCTTGGAGAATACTTGAGCACCCTTGAGTTGTTCGAACAGCTCATTGATGTTGGGAAGTGGGTATTTGTTCTTGATGGTCTTCTTGTTTACTGGACGGTAATCAACACAAAGTCGACTCGATCCATCCTTCTTCTTCACAAAAAGAACACCACAACCCCACGGAGAAGTACTAGGCCGAATGAGACCCAATCTTTCTTGCTCATCGAGTTGTTTCTTCAACTCCTTCAACTCTTCGGGGCCGAGCTTGTAAGGACGTTTGCACACAGGTTCCGTACCGGGCTCAAGTTCAATAACAAATTCAACCGGCCGGTTTGGAGGCATCCCTGGAAGTTCTTCTGGAAAGACGTCTTGATATTCGCAAACGACAGGAATCTGCGAAATAGCATCCAATTCACCCTTCTCATTGAGAGAAAACAACCGGATGGAATTATCCCGAGCGGCAAAGACAATGACATCCTCAGACGAATGAGTCAGTTGAATCTGCCTGGCTGCACAATCAAGCTGAGCTTTATGCTTAGAGAGCCAGTCCATCCCGAGAATAAGATCGATATCCGAGTTTCCAAGAACCATTGGAGAAGCAAGAAACTTAAAATCACCCATCAAGATTGAAATATTCGGCACCTCCATACTAGAACTCAGTCGCTTAGCTGGAGAGACGACTTGCATAGCTCTAGGTAATGCCTTAGTGCTAAAATTGTTCTCCGATGCAAATGGAAATGACATGAAGGAATGCGATGCACCAGAGTCAAAAAGAACTTTTGCAGGAATATCATTAACAAGAAGGTTACCCATGATCACATCTGACGAGTCCTCTGCCTGGGCTGCATTCATCAAATTGACCTTGGCGTACTTGGGATTATGCTTGACCACAGCTGTACTTGCCGATCTGACAGGAGGAGGAGGAGGAAGACGCCTCTGGTTGGTACACTTGTTGGCATAGTGACCCTTCTGTTGGCACTTGTTGCACGTGACCTCTGAAAGCGGACGGTGATACGGAGCACTCGATCTTGGCGCTTGAGACGAGGACTTGTTCTGAAAGCCTGGGTTGGGTGGGTGGGAGAAACCACTGCCACCTTTGCTCTTCTGCTGATACGGCTGACGGAACGGAGGAGGAGGAAGCCAATACTTCTGCTGCTTGACCACTTGAGTAGAGGAAGAAGGAGTAACATCTCTGGCACGCTTCCTGGAAGCATCACATCTCATCTGAGCAGCTTCTTGCTTCAGTGCCATGTTGTAGAACTCATCGTATGTCAACGGCTCAAAGAGAACAAGAGCGAGCTGAATTTCCTCACGAAGACCACCCCTGAACTGATAGATCATGCTCTTCTCATCAGGAACATCCTGCTTGGCAAAACGGGCGAGTTTCTGGAACAACTTGTTGTAGTCATAGACAGACAAAGAGCCTTGCTTCAGATTGCGGAATTCCTGACGCTTACTCTCAACCACACTTTGAGGGATGTGATGAGCGCGGAAATCTTGACGGAAATCGTCCCAAGTGATCAGACGTCCACCTCTGGAATCCTTGTACTGCTGGAACCACTCTGCAGCCTGATCTTTGAGCTGGAAAGAAGCGAACTTGACGAAATCTTCAGGCCTGACGTTGCTACATTCAAAATGCTTGCCCAGATCCACTAGCCAATCGTCAGCATCGGTAGCCTCAACACAACCGCTGAACGTCTTTGGGCCATTAGCAAGGAACTAGTTCAGAGTAGCAAAGTGGTGCTGATTATGGCCTTGATTCCCTTGACTGCCTTGATTGCGCTCTTGAAGGATTTGCATGATCAACTATGTGTTTGCATTAGTTGCGGCCATCACAGCTTGCCATGCTTCCGGAGGAGGCGGAGGTGGAGGCGGATTAGGATTCGGAGTCGTGCGCGTTGGAGGAGCCATCCTGAAGAGGTTGACCACCATTAGCACATAGATAGACAACAATATAGAAGCTGAATCCAACGGAATGAAAATTGCAACATATAGTCTTCACATCCAAACAAAATGAACGAATGCATTCCTCTTCAAATGGTCACATATCCATAAATTGAGAAACCACGAAGAATTAAGGAAGAAAAATAATTCAACAAGGTACGGATCAAGAATGAATAATCGGTAAGAAATCCCAATCTCAAACCAATATCCGTGGAAGAAGAACTAGAGCTACTAGAACTCCCACCTATGAAATTCCCGAACCTTTCCGGTTATGCAATCAGGTGTTGGGGATACAGGGGAAGCACAATATCTCACCCAAACTAGCAATTCCTACATCCAGCTGTATCCATCCTTCAACACATAACCAGGAAAACTTCGGAAACCATCTACCTCAACCTTCGAAAAGCGTCCGTTATACAAGTTATGGCGATACTCCCGAACTCCCGCCCCAGTACTGGGTGGCGTCGAGGTTATCTCACCAACGAACTGCATAAAGGAGATTTCCGATGTCGCGCACATATCTCAAGTATACCAGAATTGCAACGATAAAATTGTGACGACAACACCTCGGAGCTCAACTCCCCGGGACACTGCCACAACCCCTAAAGACAGGAGGCACCAAGAACAATGTTCTCGTCACAAAACCATCGGAACAAAACCAAAATACTCGCGTGATCCTAAATTTTTTTTTGTGAAATTTGAGAAGAGAAGAGTCAAAACTCTACGTCAGGATGCCTTACCAGAGCGATGTGGAGACTGGGAAGTAAAAAGAATTCCTAACTCTCCGATATATAATTCCTAAGGACTCAAAACATTTTTCTAGACACAACTCGGCTGCTAAAAACGATCAAGCAATGGGGACTCCTAAGGTCGGGGAAGGCTCTGATACCAACTTGTCACGCCCTCGATGCGGCTATAGCTCCCACGTGTCGAGGCACGACTTAGAGGCATAACCGCATTGAAAGCAATGTCGCAAGTCAGGCAATCATTACAACATCCCATGTAATGTATAATAAAAGGGGGAGATAACATAGTTGGCTTACACTCGCCACGTCACATCAGAGTACATAAATAACATCCATCAAACAAACACTCATGGCCCGACTACGGCGCCAAAATAGAAAAGAACCCAACATGCGACAAGGTCCTGAATCGATAACCCCAACTAGGCACCACTACTGATCATCCGGAAAAGATACGTAGTAACGCTGAGAGTCCTCGTCGAACTCCCACTTGAGCTCGTACTCGTCACCTGGAGCGGAATCACCTGGACCTGCATCTGGAGTTGTAGTATCTGTGAGCCACAGGGACTCAGCAATCTCACACCCACGTGATCAAAACTATTTAAGCTCATGGGAATGGATAAGGCAAATATATGTGGAGCTGCAGCAAGCGACTAGCATATGTGGTGGCTAACTTATACGCAAAAGAGAGCGAGAAGAGAAGGCGAAGCACGAGCGAGAAGCTAAAGGAACATCCTGCGCAAGCATAACTCCAACACCGTGTCCACTTCCCGGACTCCGCCGAGAAGGGGCCATCACGGTAACACACACGGTTGATTCATTTTAATTAAGTTTAGTTCAAGTCATCTACAACCGGACATTAACAAATTCCCATCTGCCCATAACCGCGGGCACGGCTTTCGAAAGATCAATCCCTGCAGGGGAGTCCCAACTTAGCCCATGACAAGCTCCCACGGTCAACGAAGGAATAGACCTCCACCCAAGTCACACCGATCAGACTCGGTATCTTGGTACAACAAGATGATTCGACAGGTTAAAACAAGTCCAGCAACACCGCCCGAATGTGCCGACAAATCCCGATAGGAGCTGCACATATCTCTTTCTCAGGGCACACTCAGATGAGACTAGCTACGAGTAAAACCAACCCTCAAGTTTCCCCGAGGTGGCCCCGCAGGCAGCTCAGTTCGGACCAACACTCAGAGGGAGCACTGGCCCAAGGGGGGCTAAAATAAGATGACCCCCGGGCTCCGGAAACCCAAGGGAAAAAGAGGCTAGGTGGCAAATGGTAAAACCAATGTTGGGCATTGCTGGAAAAGCTTTAATCAAGGCGAACTATCAAGGGGTTCCCATTATAACCCAACCGCGTAAGGGACGCAACAATCCGGGAACATAACACCGATATGACGGAAACTAGGGCGGCAAGAGTGGAACAAAACACTAGGCGAGAGGCCGAGCCTTCCACCCTTTACCAAGTATATAGATGCATTAAGATAACATAGCAATATAATGGTATCCCAACAAGTAAATAAATGTTCCAACGAGGAACGGCTCCAATCTTCACCTGCAGCTAACAACGCTATAAGAAGGGCTGAGCAAAGCGGTAACATAGCCAATCAACGGTTTGCTAGGACAATGGTGGGTTAGGGGTTCAACATGGCAATTGGGAGGCTGACAAGCAAAAGGTAGGCATCGTAGCAGTGGCAAAGCAAAAGAGCGAGCAAACTAGCATAGCAAAGATAGTAGTGATTTCGAGGGTATGATCATCTTGCCTGCACAGTTGTCAGAGTTGACTGGATCCTCACAAGCAAACTCAACGGGCTCCTCGGTAGCGAACTCGTCTCCCGGCTCTACCCAACAAGACAAACAAGCAACAAGGATACAATCAACCATGGGCAAGACCAAGCAATATGATGAAATGACGATATGCTATGCGGGATGCGATGCGGGATGCAAAATGCAAGATATGACAGGAAATGCATGAACCTGGCATCAACTTGGAAAACCAAGTGTGCCACTGGATAGAGGGGATGAAATCGCTTGAAAACAATATAAAGATCATTGGAATCGGAGCTACGGTTTGGAAATGGCAAGCGTTTTAAGATATGACACCGGTCTGCGATTAACAGCAAGTAGGCATCTAAATGCAACGAAATGAACATGCTACAGCCACCAAACATGAAAACAAAATACATGGCAGTGAAGTACACAAGATGGTTGACAAAACACTAGCACTGAGTCATAGGCAAATTCATCCATTAAGAGGTTCAAACAAGCATGGCTAAAACGCAAATGCAAAACAGATTTCAGACTTAGTGAAATTAACACTAGTCTGAAATTTCAGATCACGATGCTCTCTTCGGAGCAGCAAAACAACATGATAGAAAACCTGAACATGACAAGTAAGAACATGGCATGGAGCTACTCAACAAGCTTAATAAAACACCCAAAGTGACCTGGGGCCAAAAGGGTTCACAAAATACTCTACCGAGCTCACGAACATCGCTCGAACACAATCAGTTTTCAGACTTAGAGAAAACTGAGACATGCTGAAATTTAACTCACGAAGGCATGTAAACGAGCTCGATGCACTCACTACGGTGCAAGTCATGGCAAGGAAAGCATATAACCAGCAAGAAGGCACAAAGTGCTAGCTACACATGGCAAGAACTAAGGCATAGCATGCATGGAACACTAACGGTAGCATCGGCGAAATCGCAAACGAGTTGCCGATCTGCCCAGATTAACAACGAAGCAAAAGTTGAGCTCGATTGAGTCAACCTAGAGCACTCCACATATGAAAACAAAGACATGGATGGATAGAGCATAACATAAATATCAAAACTCCCTTACTGATCATCCTCAAAAGAGGCACGGATCATTAGGAAACGAGCTGGACATATAGCATCATGAACTAAAATATCCCAGACTTAGCGAAAATCACTAAGTCCCTGAAATCTGCAATCTCAGGTACCTCTCTTCGCAAGCTTGCACAAGACAACACACACATCATAAAAATGCATGGGTGGCACCTCTGGAAAGAAGACAAAATGCTTCACAATACATCCCAAAGGGGCACAGGCATATCACGCACGAATTAAACATAGCAAAAATGACAAAAGTGCATGATGAACTAACGGATCTGCAATTTAACTCATGAAGCCTCCTTCTAACAGCATTTTGGATATCAAGATGATCTCAAATGCAAATGATGCAATGGAATGAAGTGATGTACATGTCGAGACGAAGATTTTGATATATCATATGCCCAAAACGGAGCTACGGTTGCGGAGATACAAGCAGTCAAAGAATGCATAAAAATTAGAGGGAGAGGGAAAAAGTCAACCCTAGAATTTCGGATCTGAGATCCAGATCGGGGCACTGTTCACCGACGCGGAAACCGAGGTCCGTCGGGCTCTCGCCGGAGCTCACCGGAGGGAGACGCGCGGCGGCACCGGGGAGGATGGAGGAGGCCGGGCCGACCGGAGTCGGTCGCCGGAGCAGCGGGCGAGGGCGGCGGCGCTCGGCGGCGCGGGGCGGCGAGGAGGCCGGTGGCCGGAGCGGCGGGCGGTGCACGGGACGAAGGGCGGCGATGGATCGGGCCTCGGGGGCCCCTCCTGGGCCTCCCGGGCCGGCGGCG